>NC_052045.1:16978723-17257125 GCF_015832195.1 Motacilla alba alba | reverse complement strand
AGGGTGAATGGGTGGCCAAGGGCTTTCAGAGCCTGCAGCAGAGGGAGGTGTGGCTGGGGCAGGAGTGGAATGCACAGTTCCCCTGAAGGTGCCCAGCACCAGGGAAAGGGGGAGGCGGAAAGGAGACCCTGGACCACAGCAGGGTTTAATGGCAGCTTGGAGCTCTATGCTGCTCTATGCCTCTGCACTTATATAATCATTCTAAATAAGACAGAAGAAGCCATTAATAAGTAAACAGTGATGAGGAGGATCAGAGGGAGAATGAAATGGCTGGTGGTGTTCATGTCAGAGAACTGAAATATTTGTGGAGAACTGATGGTTTGCAGCAACCTGAGCGCTCCCTTTTGAGCTGCAGCTGTGGTGGGGCCATGCTCTGCTGCTGCCAGGCTCGGTGCAGAGCAGCAGTCGAGGTTGCACCACGCTCCCCATGCCAGCATCTGCTCTGGCCATACAAGCTTCAAGAGGGCAAAGCTTTCCTCATTGCAACAATCAGACACCCAGAACTAGCCCTGTGTGACTTAGAGCTCCATGAATGTTTTTCTAGAGGTGCTCTCTACGTCTCCTGGGGACGAGGGCACTCTCCAGAGTGAGGTATCCACGCTGCTTTGCCTTCTGCTTGATCCACTCAATGCAAGCAGAGAAGGGGATCTCCATTAGCCTTCCTGAGCTGCTCAACATCTCATCCATGTCCCTTTTTTCCTTTTTTCTTCTTATTTTTTGGTGAGATGCAAGGTTCTTTCTCCAGAGCAGTCTCCCCCCAGATGAACCGTGTTTGCCTGCCAGCTGTGCACTGGAGTAGCAG
The DNA here is from genome assembly GCF_015832195.1 of Motacilla alba alba. Lineage (NCBI taxonomy): Eukaryota > Metazoa > Chordata > Aves > Passeriformes > Motacillidae > Motacilla > Motacilla alba. Next base: position 17,256,323 of record NC_052045.1, on the reverse strand, counting down.
GGCAGTCAGGCCTTGGCTACTGGGATGGCACAACCGCCTACAGACCTCAGGAGAAACAATTAGGGCCAAGGGCACAAATACCTTCTTTTGTTTGTTGGGAAGGAGCTGTAAAGGCTGTGAGGAGCTGACCCCAAGGCCTGTTGGGTGGGCAGGGACTGGGGGAGGGAAGGGGAGCTGGAAGGTGCTGTGGTGGTGGCCGGGCTCGGTGTGGAAGGCGCTGGACGCTTCGCTGAGCACGCGGCGCGGGAGAGCCGCTCCCCTCCACGGGCAGTGTCTCTGTGAATCGCCGTCAAAGCAGATGAAATTTCACACCACACAAATTTCTGAATTTAAAAGGGGAGGGAGGTGGGTAGAGAAGCAGGAGAGGAGGAGGGGGAGGGAGAAGATGCGGGCTGGCCGGGCGCCAGCGCCTCATGCTAGCGCCACGGGGAAGGTGGCATCCTTCCCTGGCGTTCCCTCTGGTCCCCGTGCTCCCTGCTCCCTTTCACTGTGCTCACGTCTTCTGGAGGCAGTGTGCTCTGTCTAGAGCTGTTTACAGGATGATGGTTTGTTCCCTGTCTCCTCATCTCCCTGCTCACTGAGTGAGTATCCGCTCCTCTGCTTTCCCTCTTTTAACCTCTCGTTCTCCTCCGGCTCTTCCTCTCCAGGCTGCTTTACCCCGTGCATCCCCTGATCATCCTCCTGTCTTCCCTTACCCTGCTGCTCTGTCCTGTGCTCTCTGCTCTCCTCTCTGTGATCTCCACTCCTGCCTTCCCTAGCTGTGCTCATGCCATCATCTCTCCTCATTTTTCCACCTCTTACTTTCCTTCCACCTTGATTTTCTCTTAGCCCTGTTGAGACAGGAGCTCCTGAGTGTCACCCCGCATCCATCCCCCTATCCTGTCCTCCCCATGCAGTCTCCCATGTGCCAAGCAAACCCATCTCTTCACACAACAGCTCAGAGCCTATCAAGGTAATACATTTGTAATCATGAAAGAATGAGGCAAAGGTTGGTCCTGTGGCCTTCTGGACCAGAGGTGGCACGTGCTGTGACCCCAAAAGGTCACAGGGGTGACTGAGTTTTGCTCACGCTCCCCTTTGACTGCAAGAAGTGTATGAAGCCTCTCATCCCTCCATGAGTCCCACCTGCCCTGGGTACACAGCCACCAAAGGAGCTGAAGAAATTCTCCTTGGCCTCTCTAGGAGCAGGTGAATGGTGACTCTTCAAGCAGGGTCTATCAAAGGGAGGTTGGTGTCCAGGATACTTCATAAGATCTGAAGTCTAAAGAATCAAACACCTCCATCTCTCTGGGATACACCACCTGCTTTACCCCAAGCAGGGTTGGTTTATCAGAGTTTAGGAAGCCCTGAGCTGGACCTGGTGCCCCCAACCAGCTGCCTCTTGAATCTTGTTCCACCCAGGCCCCCACGCCTGGTGGTCCTGCAGTGCTGGTGTCCCTGGGCTGGGCAGGCACTGCAGGTGAAATGCTCTGGACGAGCAGGTGGCTACAGCCTGGCACAGCTGGGGATGGCTGTGCCACCTCTGCTCAAAAACCGCAGCAAAGCCTGACATGGTTCCAATTTTACCTGTCCAAACAGCTTTATATGGACAGATCACCTGGAGTTTGGGATCTGCATCTAATTGGGGTATCTCTGGAGGATGCTGAGCCACACCGTGTGGATATACCTGCCCTTTAATTGCAAAGAAAGAAATTATCTGTCCTTTTGAGGACAAATGTCCTCCTAATCTTGTTTTTCTCCTTTCTGTCCTACCTGTCCCTTCCTTTTGAATCAACAGGGCTAAATTCTGCCCTGATGTAAATCTCTGTTGATACAAATTGGTGTGATCTTGCAGAAATCATTGGCGTGGCTGTGGATTTATGCCAGCTGCCAGCGTGAGCAGGGCTTGGTGCATGGAGTGTGGTAGCCATATCTCACTGTGTCACGCTCTGCATTTCCAACCAGCACTGCAGGTGATAAGCAAATCCTGGCGAGAGGGTCCCTGTGTGAGCAGAGCAGCCTGCGTGTCCTTTCCGCAGCCAAGCCAGCCAGCCAGCCTGCGATTTTGGGATGGACACTGTGCAAAGGTTTTACCCGCAGGGCTCCACAAATGGGGTGGAAAATTTTCATTTAATACATTTTTTGCATCTCACACTTTAGGGAAAACAGGGAAGCGCGTTTGTGGCCACGATTTCCCAAGGGTGCAGCATAATCCAGGGAGTGGATGCTGTGTGCAGCACAGGGGGATGACTCATCCCACTCCTTGGTCCCTGCGCCCGGCCACCGTGGACTCTGCGCCTCCCACCTTGGGCTTTCCTGCCAAGGTTGCAGCTCCCCTTTTTGTTTGCCCCCAGCACCACAATGCCCAGTTACCCCAGCACAGCAGCAGGATTAGGGTGGGAGAGGCATTGTGCTCCCAGCTGCCCTCCCAGAGCTGCCCAGCTGGGAGGCTGTGAAAGCAATCCACACAAGGGCAAGGCTGCAGTGGTAATTTTTTAAGTGGTTCCTGTCCTGTTGTCCTTCTCCCCCCTCAGAGCTTTCTCCTCCACCCCAAATGCATTCCAGATGAAAGGGTTAAGAGCTCGCCTGGGCCCCCTGCTCGGAGAGAGGGCAGTTGCAGTGTTGTATCTAGACCCAGTGAGGATATATATAAATTCCCTTCGTCTCTTCGGATCTATTTATAGCACGGCAGGCAGTGGCAAAGGCTCTCCTCAAGGCTTCATCTCCTACAAACAGACTTCACAGACAGCAGAGAAGATAAATTTAGCACACGAGATTTCTTAAAGAGCCAGCAGCTCTGTGGGGCTGCCAGCCTGCCCTGCCACAGCCCCTGCCCCGATACCCACACTGGGGCAGCCTCTTCCACCTTCTTCTGTCCTCCCACATTCTTCCCCCCTCCTCCCCATTTCCAATTTTATGCCCAGCTTCTCCTGTATTCTCCCCCTTTCTGATCTCTTTTTCTACCATTGATGTTTTTTGCTTTTTCTTTTCTTTTTCTTTTTTTTCCTTCTCTTTCACTGGTTCGCCATCTCATCCTCCCTGCTTTCTTGTTTTTCTTTTTTTCCCTCTCATTTCTCTCTCCCAGGCCACAGGGCTCAGAAGATAAAGCTTTCTAGTTAACAGTTCACTGGTTATGCCTACATAGTAAAAAATGTGTAGCTTGATTAATGCCTTCCAGATGGTTAATTGAAAAAATAGGGGGAGAATGCAGCAATCTCTCCCCCTCTCCAGCACTCTGCACACATCCATCGCACGGGAAGAAGACTGCATCAAAGGGTGAGGGGAGCAATAGATCTGAGAAACAGGGGCAGCCTGTAAACTCCAGGGCGCTGTTGCCATGCTGGGGAGTTAACTCTGTCCCTGCCTCTCATGCCCTCATCTATGCCAGCCCAAAATCCCCCATCCCAGAGATGTACAATATTCCTTCCTGCACAATGCACACAGACCCTCCTGGCATCCTCAGCTGAACCTCAGCAGGGGCACCACGCTGCCCTGTGCCCTCCCCATGCTCCAACACCCCAAAGCAGCACCCACCCTCATCCTCTCCCCATATTTATTTTTGGGGGGGATGCACACACACCCCCACACACATCCCCCAAGTGCCTTTGATGACCACACAATGATTTGTGCACGGGTGCCTCCGTTAGCGAGGCCGTGGAGCAGGAGGGCTCTGCCAGAGCCCTCTGGGGTTTGGGTTTTGGGTTTGGCAGTGCCAAAGTGAGCACGATGGAGGGGCACGGGGATGGGGGGCTGTAATTAGGGGATTTGGGGCAGCTTGTGAGGGAAGGAGAGTGATAATGTGGTCAGCAATAGGTCACTGTTGGGTGATGGAACCAATCCATCCCCAGCCTCACGGACACATGCCTGCTGTCTCCCTGGTCCACGCTGGCAGCCGCTCCTCTTCCCCCCCGAGCCGGAGCTGTGCCTACTCCCGCGTTCTTTGTATCTCTCCAGGGAGAGGCAGAGCAGGCACACAGATCCCTCCCCACCCCGTTAATAGAGATGCTGCCTTGCTGACGTGAGTCACGGAGGGTTTGTGCCGTGCCATTGGGGGTGAGCCGCATCAGCCCCCCGCCCTGCACACCTCCCACCCCGGATATCTCCCTGGTTTCCAGGGAAACAGCGGCCCCAAATGCTGCCTGACTTCCACTTCTGCCTTTCATTTCTCCCTTTTTTCCTTTTTTTTTTTTTTTTTTTTTTTTTTTTTTTTTTTTTTTTGGGGGTAAGAAAGAAAGCAGACATAACAGATTTTTTTTTTTTAATTTTATTGTATTTTTATCCCTCTTCCCCTTTCAGGATCACCACCACGGCTGCCTGCATGATGGACCTGCGGAGGTACCCGCTGGACCAGCAGAACTGCACGCTGGAGATCGAGAGCTGTGCGTATGCCTCGGGCACATCCCCCGCCACGCGGTGCCACCTGATGCCACCCTCCCTGGCCACAGCTCCCCGCTCCTGGGAATGCCTCCCAGGGCTACCACAGCACCAGGCTCCTCACCCATGGGGGAAATTCCCGGGAAAATGGAGCTCTAGCAGCAGCCTGGGCATTAAAATCAGTCTCAGGAGAGTGGGAGAAGCCTCCCTTAGCCTTAAGGAAGCCATGGGAAGCTGTCCTTACTCATGGCTGGCTCCACTCCATGTGGGAGGTGGCACTCAAGCCCTCATCCTTGCTTGGATTTTCCCTGGACGCCCGTGGAAATCCTCTTCCAGCTGTGCTGGCAGAGGAGGTCCAGCTCTCCTGATAAAAATGCACAGCAGGCTCCCTCCAGGGCTGTCCAGGGCAGCAGAGCTCCCGGTGCAGCCTCGGGAGATCATCCGGGAACTGCTCCTTCCATCAGGGAGGGATCTCAGAACTGCTCCTTCCACCAGGGAGGGATCTGGGAACTGCTCCTTCCATCAGGGAGGGATCTCAGAACTGCTCCTTCCATCAGAGAGATCTGGGAACTGCTCCTTCCATCAGGGAGGGATCTCAGAACTGCTCCTTCCATCAGGGAGGGATCTGGGAACTGCTCCTTCCATCAGGGAGGGATCTCAGAACTGCTCCTTCCATCAGGGAGGGATCTGGGAACTGCTCCTTCCATCAGGGAGCTCCCACAGCACCTTGGCTGGGAGCTGCCCTCCCCATCCTACCCATGCTGGGTCACGGGATGGAAATGAGGTCCTGCTGCAGGCACCAGGGCCAGAATGTCATTTCTGCCACTCCTCAGCAGTTTGGGAACAGTTTACATTAGAACCAAGCAAACAGAAGCAGGGAATTACCCACAGTTCCCCGTGTTGTGATTTTGTTCTTAATGGGTCATGTCAAGCCAATTTGTTCATCAAAGCTACATTTCCTCACAATATTCCTGAGACCCAGGCCAAGATGAAGAGATCCAGTTGTTTCCTCCCTCAGAGCTTTTGTCTTTTACACACTTGCACATTCGCAATCTGCAGGGCTCCATTTTCTTTACTTCCCCTTGACTCTGGAACATCAATCCTTTCAGGACTGGATTATAAAACCAATGTATTAAAAAAAACCAAAACTGACCCAAACCTCAGAGAAAAACCCCTTTTCTGACGCAGGGTGCTGGGTTTGGGGAGCAGCTGGGGGCTCTTACCTGTGGGAGATAAGCACTGCCTGTTGATCCCATCCCTCCACCCCAAAAATAACCCTAACCACGTATACCCTGCCTATCTGTGTGCCAGGATCCAACAAAAACCTGATGAGGCAGGCTGCAAACAGGCTGCTAATCTGGCATTTTAAGACGTCACATCAATACTTTTCAATATTTCAGATGGAAATGACTTGTCTTTGTGAAAGTTCGTTTACTTTTTAGAAGTAAAATGGAAATTTGGTTTTCTCTTTAAAGCTAGAAATCAAAGTGAAGCATTTATTTTTAGACCAAGCAACCTTTCCCTTTAGAAACACTTTTTAAAAATGGTTTCATGAAAAACATGCTTGATTTCATATTGCATAATGCCATAATAAAAAAATTAAAATACAAGAATTGGTACCCAACACCAGCAGGTCATAGAATAAATGGAATAGAGCTAGTTAACTGTGAGATCTCCTAAAATTAGTTACTGCAATTTGACATTTTCATTGCTGATCAGGAAGTAAATTTGAAGTCACTGCTGTTAAATTTGTGGATGATGAAGATAGCAGCGTGCGGGGCTTCGCTGGCTGCGCATTTGAATCCTTCCCAATGGGAATCCATCCGGAAGGGCTTTGAGCACAGCCCCGTGCAGAGCTCTGGGCCTGTGTGCAGGGCTGCAGGGCCATCCCCAGGGGCCACACGGGGAGCTGAGGGAGGCACCACGGCTGGAGGCTCTGTGGCTCTGGCAGGAAGGGCTGAGCGAGCCCTGTTATATAAACCTGGGGAGCCGTGAGTCAGAGCTCGGCACTGATTGGCCTCTGAACATGTCACTGGGATGGGGAAACGGGCTCTGTCTGTGTTTGGGTGCCAAAATTTAGGGAGGAAGCAGAGAAATCGGAAGAGGTTGAGGGAAGATGCTGAAAAGCGGTTCAGGGGCTGGAGCAGATGTTGTGCAGCGAGTGAGAAACCTCAACAGCTCAGTGTGGTTTGTTTACTGCAAAAGAGGTGCAGAGGTGAATTGTTTCCAGGCTGGGCTCACCTCTGCAGAGGGGGAACGCTGGGGGAAAGGGCTCAGGAACCTCCTGGAGAAATTGGGAACAACCACGGGAGCCTGAGGGTCTGAGCCAGATGAATTCCCGTGGGAAACGGTACACAGTGTTTCTGAGCTGGGAGGGTGCTGGAGCTGCTGGAATCAGCGGGAGTGGGGGGACCTGGCTGTTTCCTGCTCCTTCCAGCCTGGGGCTGAGTGATGCAAACACAGGTGCTATGCACAGAGCTGGTGTGTGAGGAGGATAACCCAAGGGTCCTGAAGCCCTGTGGGCTCGAAGGTGTGAGGGTTTACCACTCTGGCAGCAGGAACATGCCAGCTGGGGGAGGAGGTGGAGCCCTGGCTTAGCTGATTTCCATCAGAAGCAGATGTGGCATGGCATTTGGAAGATTGGGTTTGTATTTTGGCACCCATGAATAAGCGCAGTAATGAGTGAGAGCGCAGGATGTGGGCCTGGAGACCGCACAGTCATCAAATAATTCTGTTTGGGAAGACACCTCGGGGTGTCTCTAGTCCAGCCTGCAGCTCAAAGCAGGGTCAGCTGTGAGATCAGAGCAGACTGCTGAGCCCTTTGTCCACTCAGCAGCTTCAGGATGACACTGTCCTCCAAGGTTCACCTCTGATCTGGGGTAACCCTGAGCTCCCAAAAAGACTTTCTCCTCCGTGCTGCATTCAAGAGCTCCTCATTGCCCTGATGCCAGGTGCTGGGTGTGGTGGCACTCTCCTGAGTGGCTGTGAGCCTGGCGTGGCCTGTGCTGCCAGGGTGGGTGGCTAAGGCAGGCTGCTGTGCTGCAGTGCAGGTGCTGAACACGAGCTGTCTGTGGGCACAGGTGGGGCTCATGCTTTGAAGGCAGCCTTGCCCCGAGCTGCCCCAAAGCCTGGTCATTTCTTACTGCTCCCAGGAAGCTTTACTGAGAATCTGAGGCCACCCTTGTGCAGCTACAGCCAAAGGGCTTCAAAACACACAATTGATTTTCAAGTTGTGATGAATCCTTGCCCCAAGGACAGGGCAGGGCCATGGACATGGCACTGGTGGGTGAGGGGTTTCCTGGTTCCATCCCCTTGGCCTCATTCCCCACGAGTCCAGAGCACTTGTGTGTCACATTTCCAGCCTATGCAGCCCTGTCCACCACCTATATTTTGGGGTTAAAGCAAGAAGCTTGGCTGAGTTAGCAAACCCATTGCCCTGAAGTGTAAGGGATGAATATTTGAGGCTGGCTCCCCTTCCTCTCTTCTCTCATTACTGCTCTTCTCAACTTGGTAAAACAGCCCCCAGCCTCAGAGACTCTGTTCACTTCTTGGATCTGAATTTTGACTGAGAAGACTTAGAAAAGGGAGGTGCTCTGATCTTCAAACTTCTTTTCAACTGCTGCTGCAGATCTTCTCTCTGGGAATTTTTAATTCTGAGCTGCCCCGTTTCCCCAGTCCCACCAGTCTGTACTGTGTAGTCTCCCTCTCCTGGTAAAAGGAGGCAGTTTTTAAAAAGCAAAATGCTGTGTTTGGTGCATTTGACAGAGGCTCACAGTGCACAAGTCCCTGTCATGTCAGCTATGGAGATCACATTGTGCAAGTCAAGGCTGGATGGACCACGCCTCACCTTTGCTCTGAATTCTAGCCAAAAGTGGGAGTCCTGGCCAATTTTTCCTCTTCTCCTGGGGACTGTATTGCCAGGCTCAGCTGAAGAAGGAAAGTACACCATCAGGGAGAGGCTGGGCTTGGTGTGGGCTTTCTTTTGGACCTTTTCCAGGTCACCTTAGTGCAAATGGAGGTATCCTCTGATCCAGCCTGTCAGCTCAGCTCTCCCTGTGTGCTCCTTCCTCCCTGCAGATGGTTACACGGTGGATGACATTGTCTTCTTCTGGCAAGGGAATGACTCTGCTGTCACGGGGATGGAGGTGCTGGAGCTGCCCCAGTTCACCATCATCGAGCAGAGGCTGGTCAGCAGGGAAGTGGTCTTCACCACTGGTGAGTCTCTGGTGAAGGGGTGCATGGAAGGGGCAAACCTGCTGCTGATCAACTGGTCTGAATCCCTCTGATTCAGATGCTGGGGGACTATCTCAGGATCTGGGCTTCACCTTGGGGTTCCTCTAATAAAAAGTGTCTTCTGCACCCACCAGCTTTGCTTTTTTTTTTTTCTTTCTTCTTTTTTGCCTTTTTTTTTTTTTTTTTTGGGGTCTGCTTCTTATCAAAGACTTTCAGGATAATTTTCCCCACTGCATTTTTTCCCATTTCTTAGTCAAAATAATGAGTGAGCTCTGAACCTCTTCAGAAGGTTCTCAGCCTTCATCTGATTTTTATGTGGTTTACATCTGGGTCTCAAAGGTAATGTAGGTGCAATAGTAAGGAGAAAATATATCCATTGAGAAGCAAGTGGGCTATGAAATGAGGCAAACCCATCTGTATATGGCAATAAAAAGGTTGGGAGAGAATACCTGGACGACTCAGATGCTGCCAGCTGGAAAGTTGGAGGGGGTTGGATTCTGGTTGCTGGTCTGAGGTGGAGTTCACTGCCAAAACAGCACAGCACACACCTGTCAGAAAAAGACTGGTGAAATACTGTGTTCAAGCCATACAAGTGGCACATGGTGGTGAGAGAACAATACCTCCTTTTCCCCAGTCTACATCCTTGATGGTTTAAAACTGCTGTTTTCTTGTTACTTTAGCTGCCAACCAGGATTATACCCATATTTCAGGCTCCTGTGTTGCCTGAGGGACAGAGGTGGGCAGGAGAAATGATTTGGACTTTGTCTCACAGCAATGAAAGAGGCACTGCTTTGTCCCTGTCAAAATTAGGCTGCTCCAGTGGAAGGACTGTAAAAAGTACTTATTGTCCTCACTATCCTCATTAGGTTTGGTAAAAGATTAGGAGGAAGTTGCAACAACTTGAAAATAATAAAAAAGAGACCTTCAAATTAACTAACAGTACTCTATTTGCATATGAATTTGCCCAGTCTGACCATAACCCATTTTTAGAACAGCATGGGAAAAATATGATTCAGATCTTCATTGCTGTTTGGAGGCAGAGCTGGCACACGAAACATTGGAAAATCATCTTGTGGCACCCAAATATAGGGTTAAAGTCTCCTGTGTAAGCCTTCATCATATTGGCTGGCACCACAACAGCAATTCCAGCACTGAACAGCCATTCTCTCATGATGGCTGATATAATATAATAATGTAACTTATGTAGAGTTTCCTTTCTTCTTAATACTCTGGGGCAACTGAGCAGATTCTGAAGGGACCCCTTGCAAAAACTGACCAGTCTGCAAAACCAGCTGCAGAAACCAGGAGATTTCTCATTATTCCTGCCTCTTGAGAAATTTTTCCAAACAAAATTTCAATTCCTAACCTAAGCTCTTAGCACAAATCCAGCCTTGGCCTCCTCTCACACCACATCCTCCTTTGATGTCTCACTGGCAGGTTCGTATCTGCGCTTATCCTTGAGTTTCAGGATTAAGAGGAACATTGGTTACTTCATCCTGCAGACCTACATGCCATCCATCCTCATCACCATCCTGTCCTGGGTCTCCTTCTGGATCAACTATGATGCTTCTGCTGCACGAGTGGCACTGGGTATGGACTTTTTTTTTGTATTTTGGAGGTGTTTTCTTGAGGGAGATCAGCTGTAACAAAGAAAATCCTTTTTCTTTATGAGGTAGCAATTGAGCAAGTCTGTCAAAGTTGTCATTCCAAATGGAGATAATTTTTTTTCTGAGAAAAACATTAAATTTTCAAATTGTTTTGTTTTGTTTTGTTTTTGTTTATCAGTACCTCCCAAACTGGAGTGTGTTTTATTTGAATCAGTAAAAGTCCTACCAAAAATGTCCTGGGTGTGAGTTTAAACTCTCTAAACAGAAATGTAGATGGCTACTGATTCTCAGGAACGTGGGACCCTGACATGCCCTGAGTTCCTTCACTCTGGTTTGCACTGGTTTTCTTAAGGAGAGAAATCTGGGCGCCTCTTTGTCAACAGGTGTGCCAGGAGTGGCCAGTTGTATGATTAATGCTGGGGCTGGACAGCCAAAAGGTTGTATGAGAATGGTGAAAAGATGAAAGAACTAAAGGAAGGGGCATTGCAGGTTTTTCTGATAGCTCACACCCCATACAGACACTCTCTGCAGATGAAGGCCTTCATGGCCCAAAGGAAATGTGGGACAGCAGTTAAAGTCCAAGTTCTTCTTTGGCACATGCTCCCCTAAATAGGAATGTTTTCCTATAAGAGGGGGGAAAAATGAGGTCTTTTAACCAACAGAAGGGAAGTGGGGGTGGATGGCAGATGAGGGTTTGGAAGGAGGAACAGAAGAAAGGGGGGATGGCTGGCATAAGAGAATGGGGCTGTGCTACATGAGGGGAAGCTCCCGGGCAATAGGAGACGTAAGGAGGAGCAGGGCTGGGTCTGTGAGTGGGACAAGGCTCAGAGAGGCAGTGCAGCTCAGGTACAGGCTGGGTCTTACAGCAGAGCTTGGGGGCTTCAAGCAGCTCTAGGAGAATGAGTTTGAGAAGACTTGGAGGAGGGGTGGGTTCCACAAAGGTATAAAAGAGGTGATTTGGCTTTGCCTGCTCGGAGAGGCTGGAGCAGGGACACAAGGGAAGAACTTGGTAAATTAAAAGGGCAAGTTGCATTGACAGGAGTGTAATCAGAGAGAGAAGAAAAAGAGACCGTGGCAGACATTGTGGAAGCACAAGCAAGAGGGTGGAGGTGAGATGCACAGCTGTTGAATTTCTGCTGACATCTGGACTCAAAGGAGAAGACAGAAAAAAGAACATTGTAGATCAGAACTGCAACAGTTCTCCCGAAACTATTCCTGACAGTTCTCGACCTAACTTATTCGTAAAAAGCTCCAAAAAAGGAAACTCCACAGCTTCCTCTGGTCACTTTATCTCCAGATTTACCTTCTTGCACAGTCAAAGAGCTCCTCTTTGCCCTAAGTCTCCATTGCAATTTGTCCACTTCTTAATGGAAACATGGAGAACATTCTATTCTCCCTTTCCTTGCCTCAGATTTCTGTATATTTAGACTACTGCCTAAATCTAGACCATATTGTGTGTATATAAATGTATCTCCCTTCTGTTTACCCCGCTGAAGGCTAATAGTTCTTTCGGTCTTTTATCAGGACTGACACCAAAGACACTGAGGGTGAAGGGGAAGCAGGACAAGCTGAGGTCCAGGGTGCACAGAGAGCCATCACTGTAGAGGTGGGGCTGGAACCACAGGAGCAAATTAAGGTCATGGAGATTATTAGAGCTGCCAACAGAGAGATGAAGAGGGAAAAGGGAGAAAAGAAGATCAGTGAGGTAGTAAGAACAGCTAGAGAAGCAGAGGAAGACTGAGTTGAAGGAAAAGTTACTACCCCCAAAAGAAGTGTGAAGGCTTGTTGCCGTGTTTTTGGAGCTGGCAGAAGGCTGTCAGAGAGACAGGTCTGAGGCCACTCTGACAGTCCAGAGAAGGGAAGAGTCTGAGAAGAAGCTGAAGAAGAGGACTGAAGCTGTGAGAGTAATCATAGTGAATCAGGCCTTTGGAACTGAGTAGATGGGGACAAAAGTGTTCACAAAATGCTCATTTAAGATGCAAGAAATGTGAGGAGGCCTAAAAAGGAGAGTGTGAGAACCATGGGAGGAATGTGTACAAGTGATAGCTGATGTAATGAATGGTAAAGCTGGTGAGAGGAAGGTGGGAACTGATGGGGTCAAGGACAGAAGCCTACCAGGCAGGGGAAAAAAAAGAGAATGCCATGAAGAGGAAATCTCTTCACTCTTTCTCAATTCATGGCGTTGGAAAGACACAGCAGCTTATAACCTCATGATGCCAAGGATGCTGAGGCATTCAGTAGCACACAGTGAAGCCTGATGAGTTCACGAAGGAGAAAAAAGGGAGAAGAGGGTGAAAAAGAGCAAAACTGAATGTTTCCTACCACACTGAGAGAAAGAGGGAAGATCAGGGAGACTTAAAGAAACAGGGGTGCTGATCCCCATCATGCTGATGATGCTCGGTTTTGACACTTTCTCCAGCTGTTTGCTGCTGGATCATTTTCTGCAGCAATTTGTAGTGGGCACGTAGACTTAGAATAACGACAGCTTCCTTCCCAGTTGCACTGCTCCCATCCCTCCTGAGGCTGTCCAGCTGGAAGGAGGGACGTGGGAGCTGAGAACAGCATTCCAGGCAACCATCCCACGTGTGTAACAGAGCACCTGCCCTCTCCTCACAGGGGTCACCACGGTGCTTACCATGACAACCATCAACACCCACCTGCGGGAGACTCTCCCCAAGATCCCCTACGTCAAGGCTATTGATGTTTATCTCATGGGCTGCTTCGTCTTCGTGTTCCTGGCCCTCCTGGAATATGCTTTTGTCAACTACATATTCTTCGGGCGAGGGCCGCGGCAGCAGAAGAAGCAAAGCGAGCGCGTCAGCAAGGCCAACAACGAGCGCCACCGCTACGAGGAGAAGAGGGTGAGAGAGCAGGTTTGTCCTCTCCTTTCATTGTGGCAGGAGAATTCAGGGTCTCCACTGGGTGAGCTGTGGAACAGCCTTTGTGCTCATCACGAGAGATGAACCCCGGTTTCCCTTGTCTGGTGATTACTGGGAATTTTTCCGCCTTGGTCATCCTCATCCAGTCACATCAGAGCCCTCCTCTTGCCTGGGGCAGGTGCAGCCAGAAGTCCCTCTGTGGCTTTTGGTCCTCCTGTGTTGGCAGAATCACACTTCCCCCACTAAAAGTTTGCTGCAAGCACAGGTGGCTGCTCCTTCTACCCCAGCAGCAGAGGACAACCCTCAAATGCAGCATGTTCAGAGCTCACAAATGACCCCATCAGGGGTATAGTCACCAAACTCTGGGGAAGAAAAGGAACTCCCCAACACCATCTTTTAAGTATTAATGAGTCAGGCATTACTTCATTCTGGCCAGGATGTGTAGGGAAAATCATTCCAACCACATGTGATTCTTTACCAGAACTTTCATACATTTATATGTTAAAAAAAACCCAAAGAAATTCTCATTCTTTGGTTCTACATTACACAGTTCTTAGTATTTGATCTCCTACTGGCTATTGATTCCTTCAATGCTATTTTTGGTCCTCATTCTTTGACTCTCTTATCAATCTTTCCTCAGACTGGGAACCTGCCAGGGGTTTAATACCTGTTAATGTCTTTCTATCTCCTGTGTGTCTTCTGGCTACTTCCACCCTGTAGATATTAATCTCTCAGAATCTAGGAATCTTCTTTTTGTTGATTGTGGCCTCACCCAGTCAGACTCAAACCCTCGGTGAACAGAATCTTTTGAAGAGAAATCTCAATTTCCACCCCACTTTGGCAAAGGCAAACCAACCCATGACTAAAGTTAATTTTTTATAAGTTACATAATTTCCAACAGTATTGCTCCCCAGAAATCTGTTCAGAATCACCCCTAATGGTACACAGGACACCCAGTATTGTATTTACTGGGAAATATCCTGACGAAGGCAGGAATGATGCATCTGACTCCATGCTCTCAGAAGGCTAATTTATTACTTTATAATACTATGTTATATTAAAGAATACTATACTATACTAAAGAATACAGAAAGGATACTTACTCAATGTTAAAAAGATAATAATGAAAAGTTGTGACTCTTCTCAGAGTCTTGACACAGCTTGGTACTGACTGGCCAAAGAGTCAAAACAATTCACAGCAGAATCCAAAGAAACAATCACCTGTGGGTAAACAATCCCCAAACACATTCTAGACGAGCACAACACAGGAGAAGCAAATGAGATAAGAATAGTTTTCCTTTTCTCTGAGGCTTTTCAGCTCCCCAGGAGAAAAATCCTGGGCAAAGGAATTTTTCCAGAGAATGTGAATGCCACACCCCAGTACCTCTGTGTCTGTGTTCCCCGCTCCAGGTCGACCCTTACGGTAACATCCTCCTCAGCACGCTGGAGATGAACAACGAGCTGCTGGCCACGGACATGATGAGCAGCGTGGGCGACTCTCGAAACTCTGTCATGTCCTTCGAAGGCTCAGGAATCCAGTTCCGCAAGCCGCTGGCCTCTCGGGATGGCTTTGGCCACCACCCGACCCTGGACCGCCACGTCCCGCTGACCCACCACGCCGCCGCCCGCAACCGCGCCAACTGCCGCCTGCGCCGGCGGTCGTCCAAGCTGAAGCTCAAAATCCCAGACCTGACAGACGTCAGCACCATTGACAAGTGGTCACGGATCATTTTTCCAATCACTTTTGGATTCTTCAACCTTGTTTACTGGTTGTACTATGTAAATTGATGCCTGCGGCCTCCGAGAGAGATAATAGGGACAGACACTCAGACAATGACAACACAGGAGTGTTGTGGTCTTTTGGGTTTGGGTTTTACTCTTTACTATCATTGTCATTTATTCCTATGGTTCATTAGATTTATTCTAAGCTTACTCTTCTCTTTTCAGCACATGTAGAACCACGGAGTGTGGGGTGGGGTAAAGGGAGAGAAAGGTACGGGAGGGGGTTTGGTTTCAGGGAGGGATGTGTTTGTCTTGATTTTGGTTTCCTGATGAAGGACTTACACCATTGTAAAAAAAAAAAAAAAACAAAAAGAAAAAAAAACCAAACCAACAAAAACCCCAAAAAAAAAAAAAAAAAGAAAGAAAGAAAAAAGAAAAAAAGACAGAAAAAAAAAAAGAAAAAAACACCAAAAAAAACCCAAAACCAAGAAAAGTTAAAAAAAAAGAGGGGGGAGATTTAAAGAAAATGATTCAAAAACTGGTGGGGGTGATAGGTTATCTTTGGCTGTGCTCACTAATGCTCTATCCTCACTTCCATTTCACTACTGAATTTCATCTTTCACTTTTCAGTCTTATTATATATTTTTAATCTTTCTTCTGTCACTGCTCTTAACCCCTTCATCTTTATTCTTTCACGGATTCATGAGATGATGGGGTTTCATTCTCATGCTATGAGATTTTTCTTTTCTTTTTCTCTCTCTCCCTCTCTCTTGCTTACAAGCCTAAAAGAGTCTTTTAAACCAATAAAAAGAATATTTATTTTGGAAGAGCTGGGAAGGGAAGGGAGGGGAAGACGAGGCAATTATTTGGGAGGGAAGGGGACGTGGGGTTTATGGGAGGGGGGGAGGAGGGAACTTATCAAAACCAAGGCACATTTGCAAGATGCCTTTTTCCACCTTCAGGAGTTTGCAAGCTGTTTTTCCTGTGTGAATGTGCGTGTGTGGAGCATCTGTGTGCGTGTGTGTGTGTGTGTGTGTGTGGGCACGTGTGTCCATGGATGTGTGTGTGCAAGCATGTTTTCTGGGGAGGGGGGCTGGGGAGGGGGGTTTTGTAATATCTTTTGTAGAAAGAGAACACAGATGACATTTAACTGGCAGTGTGTTTGGGGGACGGGGGGAATAGCAGGGGTTTGTTTGCTCATTGCAGCTTCACCAGGTTGGAGGTGGGGTCCCAGCTCCAGAGGCAGAGCTGGGGAGGCAGAGTGTGCAAATTGGCACTTGCTGAGGGAAGAGAGGGATTTGGGGATCAGCAATAGGGCAGTGCTGCTGTTCACTGCTGGCGTCTGATCTCAAGGAGACTAAGCTGATTCAGTCCTCAGAGGAGGCGTTGTTCCTAGTTATCCCCACCCTGCATCTTCCTTACTGGGCCTGGAGAGAAAAGCAGTTGCAGGGCTGTAAAAATTCAACCCTTTCCCCCTCTCCCTGTTCCTTATGCCACACAGTGGATCTATACTCCAGCCCTCTGAGTGACCATAGCCTGCAGCAAGGCACAGGAAAGGCTGGGTATCATTTAACTTTGTTATGTTTCAGGATGAAAAAAAATTGGGAAATAATAATGATTCCCTTTCCTAAGAAGTTCAGGAGTGAATGGTGGGCTGGCAGCCTCTGATCTGTGCTGCTTCTACCAGGCCTCACTTTATGTCTGTTAAGGTGTACAGAGTGTAGAAAAAAGCACCCTGTGCCCTTCCTTGTAGATGATGAAGCTGAGGATGAGGTGGAGTTCCATGGAGCATCATCCTGCTGGAAGATGATGGTCTCCAAAGGCTGGGCAGGGGGAAAGTTGCAGTGAAAATGCTGAGCTTGGTGCTTGTGGAAGCCCCTGAATCTCCAGGAGCTTCCATTCACAGGCATTCCTGAGGAAGGTACAGTAGGGGACTTTGGCCTTGGACAGCAAGGTCAGATTTTCCAAAGGAGCCGGTGACTTTCAGGAAAATCCCTGAATTATTGGCCACTTTGGCAATCACTGATGATTGATAATCTCCCTGATAATATTAATAAAAGCCATGAAAATGTTAAATTCACAAGTGCAAAACTTTCACTCTAGGGTCATTCTGCCATTCCTGGAGTAATGATGAGAACCTTGTTCTTACCTGATAGAGTTTTTTCATGTCAGACCCACGGACACCCACACTGCCCTTTAGTCAACCTGGTTGCATTCTCCTCCCTTTTCCTTGATTCCCATTGCTTGGGAGAGCAGTGATCCTCTGAGACCAGGGAAACTCCTATTTTTCAGATGACTCGGATGCACATCTTTCTTTCACTGATTTATGTCTGTACAGTAGTATGAAAATGTGAATCACTCCAGGCCTGACCCAGTAACACTGAAGTCAGGGAAAGTTTTGCCTGGACTTGGCTGAAGCAGGATCAGGCCTCATCAGAGTAATTATTGTTATTTTTATATCAGTAATGTGTCTTATGCAGAATCTGAAGCATAAGAGTAGAGCATCCCCCCTTCCCCATGTGTCTGTCCCCCTCTCTCATGTTCATGCATGCTCACGTTTGAGCCAGGCCTGCCTGGACTCACCAAGGTTTTAGCACAATTGTTAAATCAGACTTAGATTCTCCCCTGCCCTGCAGAACAGTCTCCTGCTGGTTTCCCCATCCATGAGCAGTGCAGTTGGGGGTGGGTTTTCCCCAAATTGCAGCAGTTCATGGTCTGTATGGGTCTGTATAGGAACAAGAGTCTGGAGGATCGGGTAGCTCTAGCTACCTGATATGCAGGAATTTAAAGCTTGGCCAGTGGAGAAAGTTACACTTCCTAGTGCAATTCTATTCAGAAATATCTTTTAAATGCTTTAATGGAAGTCATAAAGTTGTGCTTTATGACAGCAGCAGTAGAATGTCGGTGGATATCAGCATGGCATGGCTGCAGCTCCCACATGGAGACTGCTTATCAGCAGGTCCAGTTTGCAAGGGGAGCCTAACCAGGTGATTGATGATTCAATAAAATATCATAAAAATTTACCCTTTATATATGTGATTGCAATGTAAAGGGTGGTCAGAACGATAAAAGTGGGGAGAAAAAGAGGCAGTTATAAAAAGCCTATTAAGATTGGAAGGAAAACAAATGGCTGTGGGGTAAGAAATTCTGAGGCTGAGGGAGATGACTCAGGAACTCCAGGAATCTGATAGTTGTAGTAAAAGCCTGACAAATGCATCGCATGAGTTAGGCACCTGAGAGCTGTCTGAGCTGGCCCCAAAGGCTGGCAGGGCCAGCAGCACACAGAGGATGCAAACCCCAGGGATGCTCTGTGCTTCTCAGGAGCTGAGCCCCACGTGGGGTGGGGTCCTGAGCGACCAGTGCCCTGCAGGTATAGCCTCCAGAAACTGGAGATCAGGCACAGGGAGGCTGTGTTTAATATTTGAGGCTTCAATCCAGGGTTGAGCCCAATGACAATCCAAAAGCTTTCCAGGGAAAAAAGCTCTGCTTAGCAGATTTTGTCTCCTGCTGGGACTGGGAGCCAGACTCCTGTGCTGTGGCCTCAGTTCTCTGTTGGCTGGGCTCTCTTTCTTATCAAGAGTCATCCTAGTTTCTCTCTTTGAATGTTTCTAACTTGGTATTACCAGGTCAGTGTTACTCACAGAGTCAGTACATCCAGACTCCTGGGCTTTTGGGTCCAACACAATGATCTTTGCCAAAGAGTGTGTTGTCAGGACTGGTCACAGTTTAGGAGCTGCCTTACACTTGCTGATGATGGGGCAGAGCTGGAGAACAACAGAGTGTCCTGGGAGTGGGATGAGGAATAGGAAATGGGAGGGAAGGATGCTGAAGGCCTTTAGGAATGCTCTGCTCACCAGGTGAGATGGCACCTCCGTGTCCCCCCTCCACAGCTGTCTGCCTCCACCCCTAAGGAAGGCAACAAACCCCTGTCTTGTTTTGAGGTCCAGCAACCCAGAAAGGCCATAGAGAAGGAAAAACAAGGCATTTTACTGATGCTCAAGGCTCAGAGGTTTCAAGCCATCACAAGCATGAGTGTTGCCAGAAAGGTGGAGGGAATTTCCATGCTGCATCTGGCGTGCCCACTGCTGCCCTCCTCTTCTTCACAGAGGGGAAAGGGGGACAAAAGGGTTTGTGAGTGCTTTTCCAAAGCGGAGCTGCTTCTGGCTTTTGCTGCAGTGGTGCAGGAGGCAATGCTCAGGGCTTGGTTTGTTGGCAGGACGGCTGCTTGCTGGGTTGTGCTTTTTAGCATTTGAACATGAGGGGCGTTCTGGGCTGCCTGAGGGGGCCAGGCTGGGGGAGAATGTTTTGCACCTTTTCCATGTGTAACAGCCTAGGGAAGGCATGTGGAAGAGGAGAAGGAGGAGCAGAAATGGAAATGAAATCTCTCTCAGGACATACATGGCCAACACAACTCTATTGCTTCATTTTCTGATACTGTATAGTGCTGTCACTCAGGGACCTTTAGTGACTGGGACCTTGGGACTGTAATTCTGCCTGTCCCTTTCCTATCCCCCCTTTGCCTTGAGTGTGGAGAGATGAAAAGACAATGAGAGGAAGTGCAGAAGAGGGAAATGAGCCCTGCTAGCAAACCCCTGCTATTCCATGGGTGACAGAACAGCTTTGGTTACTAAGGTAAAAGGAAGATGTAAACCTTTATATTCATGGCTTTGAGCATAAACCAGCCACTAGTGTATATAGGATAAGTTGACAGTGCATGAAACAAACAGGACTGTAGGTTTTAAATGGCATCCAACTTTCTTGCATGCACATCTGACACCACGCCAGCAGCTTATGTCTTGCAAATAAGTAGGGAACCTGCCAAGGCTTGGCACTTCCTCTGTCCAATGGACAGCACATCCACTTCCCAGAAACAGAGCCAGGAAGGGAACTGATCTGACCCGGCTGTTTGACCAGATCTGCTCCAGAGGGTCTGGCAGGAGGAGATATGAGGTGGGGAAGGGAGCTGGTTTTGTTCTCTTTGTTGTGGGGAGGAGAAAGGGGTTTAAATCTCTGAGCTGTTTTCAGACAGAAGAGAAGCCTCTGGAGCTGCAGACCAAAGGACAGTGGCTTTAGGGGAGGTGGTTACTGGAATCCTGATGGGGAGGATGGGTTGAGGAAAAGGTGCTTGGTGGAGAGAGCTGTAGCTTCAGAAGCAGAGCAAATAGGAGAGAGCTTTTGAAAATACATGTGCAATACAACAGGTTTGCAGGGACTGGAGCACTGGGGACATCCCTGAGTCACACAGGCTGGGTACAGCTGCAGGCAGCACTCCAGAAGCCCAGCCATGGCAGCAGTCCCTGGTGGGCAGAGCCTGTCCTCTCTGGGGGACAGGGAGGTCAGGAACAGGGAAAAGAGGGAGACTCAGGGTGTGTGGCCATCAGCAGAGCTCGGTCCCTGGGGGCAGGGACAATCAGTTGCATCCAGACAAAGTTGCAGGAGCTGGGCTGAGATGTGCAGGGGAGTGACCGCTGTGCCAGGCTGGGGCACGGCTGAGCCCTGCCCTGGTGTCACACCAGAGACAACGAGGCAAGAAACGTCCTGCTGGTTACCAAATGCTTTCTGGGAGAGGAGACTGGCCTTACCAAGCAGGGCAGGATGTCTTTACAGTAGATGTGAAAGTTGGGATGGGGCATGGTTTGGGCGAGAGATGTGAAAGCAATGTGTTGGAAGCAGGACCTAACGCAGATGCTGGGAGGGAGGGAGGGAGGGAGGGTGGAAAGGTGGGAGGGAAGGGAGCAGAGATTGGGGAAGAGAAGATGTATATAGTGTTGGGTTTTATTTTTCATTTCCTTTTGTTCCTTTTTTTTTTAAGAAAAAAAAAGTTGTTTTATTTCTAATGTCTTGATGTAAACCAAATAAAAATGGTTCTGTACATTCAGAAGTAAAGAACAGCTGAAAGGTAACAAGTATAATAAAGAAGCACTGACCTTCAGGCTACTATAACCATTTCCCCAGACTTTTCCCACAGGACTGGAGGGCAGACCTGTGCCTGTGCCTGCACAGAGGTGCTGGGATGGTGACCTTGGGGCTGGCTCCCTGATCCACCTGTGAGTGCAGCACAGAAGAGGTGGGCAGTAGAGGTGGAAGTGATGGTATGTAAGTAACTTTTCAGTGTTTGATCCCACCACCCCCGAGGCCAGCAGGAGGAGGCTGTGTGCTAAGTCCCAGTCTCTTGTGCACAGGGTCTCTTCCCGGAGCCAGCCTGCATCATGCCTTACTGTGGTTGGAGATGTGGTGAGGAGGGGAGGATGGGATCAGCTGTCCCTTGGATAAATGGGGTAATGCAGATGGAGTAAAGGCAGCGGGAGCCTGAACTGGAATTGCCTGTCTTGTGTTTAGTGCTTTGGAAAAGCAGAGGACAGTTTTGTCTCCGTGAGGCAGAAAGTGTGGCTTCTCCGCAGCGGGGCCAATAAACATCCTGTTGTTTGTGTTATTGCAGCAAGACCAAAAGGATAAAAACAAAGCAAACCAACACTTGATGTGGAAGGCAGACCTGAGGGGAGTCTCAATCCTCTTAGGAAAGGCCATTCTTCAGCAGAAAGGCTGGAGTGCATCAGTGTGGGGCAGCCCCAGAGCCCCCATCAGCCCTTTCTGCTGCTGACCAGGCCACCAGCACTGGTGGGGAGCCAAGGGCAGGTGCTTTGCTGAGACAGAACAATGGGGACTTGTGTGAGCATGGGCTCCTGCACTGCACTGTGCTCTGCCACAAAGTGCAGTCCTTTGCTCCCAGCATCTGGGAATATCACCACAGAGACAATGGACCCACAGCATCCCAAAGCTCCCCAATGGACCCACAGCATCCCAAAGCTCCCCTCCCCAGCCCCATGCCATGGCTGTCTGCTCCCATCTAAGATAGCCACAACTTGCCAGTGCCAGGGGCTGAAAGCTCTCAGTGAATAATACTGAATATGTGTGTGACAAAGTGAGGAGAGGAGACGTGATAGACCCATTTATGATCCAGGATGCACATTTTATCATTTGCACAGGCTGAGCTTGGCATTTATGCTGGCAGACTTTTCCCCCAAAAATGATGAAACAGTGTAGTGATGAGTAACTTGATTTTTTTGAAGGGGATGATAATTTCTGTTCCAGTGTGTGTTTTAAACAGCATTGGTTCACCTTCTGTGAAGCCTAATGCCTCCCAGCTCTCAGTGCTCTGATGTGGGGAAGCACCAGAGTTAATTGTTTCACTTAATTAGATGCTGGTCCACTTTATTTGGGAACCTTGCTGGCTGTCTGATGGACAGTGTCCAGGCATGAAGACCAAAGATCTTTTCCTTGGCTCTCCCAGCCCTCTGGACATGCCTTGCCCAGCGTGTGCTTTGCTGGATGTGCCATCACGTGGCTCATGGTGCCCAGCCTCGGTGCTGATGAGCCTGCAGGGAGGGTTTGGGGATCCATGGGCTGGGAGAAGCCAGGCCAGCAAGGAAGGAAACTGTGCTTGCCTTTCTTGTGATGCTGATGGCCCTTGGGGCCTCAGGCAAGGGCCGTGGCTGGGTTTCCAGCAGCAGGAACAGCCTGTCTCAGGGTAGCAGAGGCTTTTCTCTCTGTGGCTGGTCTCTTGCCTGCAGAGAAGGGAGCTGGCACTGCCCCTGCACTGACAGATGCTCTGCTCCATGCTGGGATGAACTTGCTTGTCTTGGCTCTGGCCTTAAGGGAGTCCTCTCATTTCACCTGTAGGGAATGGTGCCTTTGGCTGGGCTTTTCTCCCTCACCACCATCCCCTGGCTGGGCCGGAGCCCTGCCACGGCCACTCCCAGCGAGGCCAGAGGGTCTCAGTGCAGGGGCAAGCAGGTAACTCCTGGTGCACAACATCATGACACGTCAGGTGGGAGCCCGAGGTGCACCTTGTGGGAGAGCTGGTGCCGCCACAGCTGGTGATGCTTTAACCTCTTTTCTCCAGAAACAGTGTCCTACAGAACCTGAAAGCCTGTGGACCACTGTGCTACCTGCCTCAGGGACAGCTGGGGACCCACGGTGGCCGTTTTGGACAGGAAGAGGTCTTCTGCTAGTGCAGCCTTCAGGCTTTTGTTAGAGATCTTGTCACCCTTGTGGCCCTTGAGTTTTGAGGCAGACAGAAGGAAGATGTGTCCCAGAGCCTTTCACAAGCTGAGACTGTGCACAAATCCCTGAGTTTCAGCCCCTGCCAAGGCTAGCAAGGTTAGCAAGGGAGTTGGCAACCTTTCCCTCTCCCATTTCACTTGCACTGAAGCAAGAAAGGAATGGGCAAAGCAGAGATTAAACCCACACAGTCCCAGCCCAGCAAAGCCCCACGTCTTGCTCAAGTCTGAGCACAGGAGCAGACCTGACAACTGCACATCTCCTTGAAATCCTGCCTGGATCTGACAGCTTCACTGCCAGTGTGCTTGGCAGGCCAGAAGGGAAGATTCTGAGGGAGCAAACCCCCAGAAAGACTCAGCAGTTGTCACAGAGAAGGGTTTCTGTTCTCTGAGAGGATGAGCAGCTAGGTGCTAGAGGAGAAAATGGAAAAACTGGGGATAAAGGAGTCACCCAGAAATATCCCAACCTCTGGCAAATACACGTGACCCTGGTGGCAGGGCTGTGGTGGGGTCTGGGAGGGTGGGTTGTTTTATTTTCTTTTTCTACTGCCTGGCACATCATAATATTGTGTCTTTGTGAAATCACATCCCCTGCCAAAAGAGAACCCAGTTCCTGGAGGGCAAACAGCCTCTCACAGTGTCCTCACTACAGGGATGTTGCACCAAAAAAGACACGAAAACAAGGCTGGGGCATGTTCCCAGGAAAATCTGTTCCATTTCTGGCTCATCCTCTCCAGCTGCACCCACCCATCTCCCTCCCAAAGACGAAGAAGCTGCAGTGTCTTCTCTGGCTGGGGACAATTGCTGTGGCCTGAAATCCAAACAGCTGAACAACAAGAGGGCAGGAGGATCAATGTCAGTGTCAAAGTGTGCTATCAAAGGGACTGCTGTGAACATCCTAACATACTCTGAGTGGCTGCACTGCATCCTGTACAGTGTTATTAAAAAACAAAAAAAAAAAAAAAGAAAGTAAAAAAAAAAAAAGAAAAAAAAAAGAACAAACCACCCATTTTTATGATCTTTAATTTGCATTTTCTGCATGAAATAAGACCTTGATCCTTGTCTTTTTTCACAAAAGCAGATTCTGCTTTAACTAATGTAAAAAAAACAAGAAAAAAGGAAAGAAAAATAATGTTTCTAGCAAAGTGATTTAGATGTAGAAATTTTTGTAAAAAAATAAAAAAAGAAAGAAAACAACAAAAAAAGGGAAAAAACCAACAAAGAAATAAAATAAAATGACCTAAAGAGCCATCTTTGTCTACTCTAGAGGTGGGAAAGTGTGACTGGTGGGTGGCACTTTCTGCTGTGTCTGTGGGAGCCCAGGGCAGCCAGGAGGGCTCTGGGAAGGACGTGGTCACCAATTGCTGCCAGGGGCTTTCAAAAACTGTCTCCTTCAGCTTCTTCTAGGGACAGTGGGCAGGGGGAAGGGTGGGGAGGGGCAAGGAGGGCTGCCTTGATTTTCTTTTGGGGTTTCGTTTGGGGTGTTTCCGTTCCTGTAGTGACAGTTTCTGAAAGGTGACAATGAACAAAAGTGGAAAAAAAAACCAACAAACTTGAAAATAGTTTACAATTTTGTACAAACATGATAAATACTAACAGCAAATGTTTTTAAAAATGGTCCATACCAGTGCCAAAATAATGTAATGTGTATATTAATTTATTACATTAACTTATTCTCTCCTTTTCTTTTCTTTTTTTTTTTTTTTTTTGAAAAAAGGTGTTAAAACACAAAAAAAAAATTTCTTTTTTAACAAATGCTGTATGTGGACATAAATGTACTTGAACACTGTTGGTTATTAACTGGTTAGGAATCCTTCTTGGTCTTTGGGTTTGTGCTTTTTTTTCCTACCCAGAACAAAAGTAACACTTGTAAAATACAGCCTTTGAAGGTGAAACAATCAACTCCTCTCTGCTGGTCTGAGTGTTCTCCATGTTTCCATTTGCGAGGCACTGTCTTTAGGCCTTGCCATAGAGAGGGCTCCAACTTGTCCTGAGCTTTAGACACAGCCATGCTAATGCCATCTGAAAGGTGTGTTCCAAGGACTTTGCTAAGACCTAAGCAAAGTTTTCTGCATTTCCAAGCGTTCTGCTGGCTTGAACCAAGAGCTGGAATGTGCTCAAGCTCCATGACACAGCCTGGAGCAGAGGGGAAAATCAGAATAAATTCCCACTCTTGTTTTTCCACCACAAGGTTAGTGACTTACCCAAACTCTGAGGAACAAAGATCAGGAATTCTTCATTTTTGAGGGCTCTTCAGTCCTATTTCCAAAAGCAAGTAAAATATTCAAGGCCTCGTAGGCTTTGCCATGCTGAACAAAAGGGAACCAGTCAGGACCTTTTTCAGAAATGACTGGTGCACTTCCAGCAAGATACAGAGATATTTAATGACCAGATTTAAGCTCCCAAATTTCTTTTTGAAAGTTCAAAAGGCCATCTAGAGGTCTTTGGATGTCCAAGTCAGGCTGCCTGTCCATCCAGAGGGGTGGGGGACTCTGTTGTCACCCATGGAGGGACTGTGGGGACATGGGGGGTGCTGGCAGGGGTGGGATTGTGGTCAGTGATGATGGCAGGAAAAGGAGGGAGCTGGCCTTGAATCCTCAGTTCCCTGGGTGGCAAAGGGATGTTGCCAGCCCAAAATCCATTCTCCACCCAGGCTCTGTTCTCCAGCTTGGTCTGCTCCGCACCTCTCTGGTGTGAGCAGGAATGCAAGGGTTAAAAATACAAAACCAGCAATGGCAGGGATGCTGCTGGGAGTGTGCTGCCACTGACAGGGCCATCCTTGCACCCCTGCAGCAGAGAGCTGCTGCTCCCCCCTGCCCAGGCAGGAAAACAGGAACATTGACAGTGCCTGAAATGCTCTGGCTGGGCATCCCGGTGTCCAGAGCTCTTCCCAGCCTGGACCTGCTGCCAGTGGGACCAGTGGCTGCTGGATGGAAAGTCAGGGATAAAAATCATGCCGGGAACTGCATTCAGCACCCAGCATGTGAAATCCAGTCCTGGTTCCCCTCCCCAACACTGGCTGAAGTCAGCACCCGCTCAGCAAAAAACCTCTGATATTTCACAGGTAATGGGGATGAAGGTTTCCTTTTCTTTTGTCTTTGGACTTTATTTCCTTTCACTGAAGTCTATATATAACACAAAACTATTTTCTTCTTTTCTTCAAATCTGCCAATTCAACTTTCCTCTCTCCTCACCAGCCATTAGGACAGCTCTTGTCTCTAAAAGCCCTGAAGCCCCACTGAGCTCCGAGGCTGCAGCTGCAGCCCCAGCAGTGGGGAAGCCCTGGGAGCACCACTGCCCTCTCTTCTTGCCTCTTTCTTCCCTGTGGAATTTCAGCTTTAAGCAAATATGGGATCAGCAGGAAGCACTGACTCCATGCTTGCTGAAAGGTGGAGTTATTTGAAACCTGACATGGGAGTTGGACATCTGCTCCTCAGTCCTGTGTGTCCAAACTCTTGAGGGTCTCATCCTCCCCAAAAGCATAGATGGAAGCTAAAGAGTCCCCAGCAAAAGGCAATTATTAATGGTCATTAATGGTGCTAGGAAACTTATTGAATATTCAAACAGTGATAGAGCTCCACATTTTCACGAGTCCTTAAGTGAATAAAGCATCCAGGTTCCTCTGGCTCTTCAATGGCTTGAGCATTTAAGTTGCACAATAATAATATCCCAAGTGACAGGCAGAGTTTGTAAAAACATTAAAGCATATTCAGACTGGTTTATCCTGGAAATTCTCTTGGGGCTGGAAACAAGAAATCCTCAAGATCACTTTGTATAACAGCATGGAAGAATGCCAGTCCAAGCTCTCCTAACTCCGTTTGCAGGAAATGCCACTGCAGATCAACCTCCACGAGTTAGGAAGGGAGCAACAAGGCAGAGTTTAGTGCATGGCTCTGCCAGCTACCATGCATTAAAGCAAATATAAGGCCTCTTCAATATGGGAGAGACTAGAGATTCTAAAAAGAAAGGAGAAGTTATTTGGAAATTTTAAAGTGATATCTTTAACCCATGTGAAATTTTCGATGTCAAAAATATTTCACTTTTTGTTGGAATGTCTTTGGAGCATTTTGGCTTCAAGAATAAATTATGTTTTTATCTGTATCAGCACCATTTTCATTGTCTAATTTCAGGCAGGCAAAGGCAGAAGAATGGAAATTCAGAGAGAGACAAATTGAGAGCAGAGTTGATACTGAAACTTAAATGAAATAAAGTCTGTTATTTCAATGCAGCTGAAGAGCTTTTCATTTGAATCACCACAACTTGATATATTTTTACAGTTTTTTGACAAAATGCAGATTTTTGAAGAGAAGGAAAAAAAAAAAACCAGCAAACATTATCCAGCCAGTTGTCTTGTGAAATGTCATTCTACAGACTCTGTGCTGCAAAGTCCTTGCAAGCCACTCTCAGCCTGGAGAACAGAAATCATCAACTTGAGCCAGCTGCAGCCCCAGTGCCTGCTTTGGGGCAGCCTGGGCATTCCATGCTGGCAGTTTGGTTTGGATCCTGCAGCTTTGCCCCAGACAAGAGATTTCTCCAAAGGATGGTGGTGCTGCAGCAGCTGCCTCCACCAGGCACTGAGTCAACAATTTCAACATTAACAGTTCCACGTGCTCCTGCCACCCGGGGGAAATGCAGGACCAGCCAGAGGATTTCACCCCCAATCCCACTTGTGGATTTTTTTCCGCCAAACAGAGCTGTGCAGTCAGAAACAGGCTGAAGAGAGCCCACATTGCCTTCCAAAAGCCAGCTCTGATATTCCAATTCTCACACCAAAAGGCTATGTGGGAAGACAAGGCTTTTCCATGGCTCCAGGGTCTGCTTGGGCAGGCGGCTCCAAACACATTCAGCACCCCAGACCGTGTCTGCTGAAGGGAGGAAGGCTCCTTCTCCATCAAACTGAATAACTAATACTGCCAAAATGTGGCCAAAATCCCCCCCAAACTCTGTTTCAAGCAAAGTTGATGTGCTCAGGGACAAACAACCCTGCAACAGATATTGCTGACTTGCGTCCTGTCAGGGTCTGCACCAGCCTTGGAAAATGGGGCTTGCTTAAGTCTTGACACCACACTGGGCACAGTGAAGGAGTCTGGCCTTGCAACAATGAAGGCACAAATTACAAAAGCAAGGTCTGTAGCTGGAGAAAGAGTCTCCAGAGAAGTTCCTGGTTAAAATGTGATTTATGCCTGTGGTTTTGTATGGTCATCTCAGCTCTAGGATCAAAACTTCACCTCTGTGGCCTATATGTGAAATATTACTCCAATTTGTGTGTTGTGTATTTACAGGGCAGGTCCTAGACCAGGATTTAGAAGAGCTCCCTAAAGCTCATTATACCTTGTCAAGGGAGGGTCTGACCTCAGCCAGGATCCTATACTCTGTGGAAAAAAGATCCACCCATCCCTTTCCCCTGTCCTTGCACCTGTGGGACAACAGAAGAGCTCACCTGCAGCAGTCTCTGGGGTGAGAGGTGTCAGGTAAACGTGCAAGAACAACTAGAAAGTGCAAGCCACTGCAATAAATACCAGCAGACAAGGCAGACACGATGTGGCATTCACATTCTCTGAACAGAGAGAGACATAATTCTCTTTCTCAGTTTTTTACCTGGAGAAGAACAGAGGGAAAACAATTTTTATTTCTACTTGCTGCTCCTGGTGTTTTGCACATGTGGAATGAGTTAAGAAGATTGTTTACCTGAAAGAATTTAGTAATTGGATTCTAGTAGAGATTGTTTATGTTGATTAACCTATCAAGTCCAAGCTGTGTGGACTGTCGGTCTGCAGATAGTCATGAGTTTTTCAGTTAGTGGTATGGTATGGTATCTCTCTTTAATATAGTTGTTAGGAAAATTAATCCACAAACATCTGAGGCTTATGTCCAAAAAGGAGACAGAGGAGTCCTTTTACTTTATTCCAATAAAGGGAGAGGCCATGGGGCATTCCCCTGGGATCTCTCAAACTTTTGGAGGGCACAGCCTCCTTTTTATCCCAATTTCCCTCTCTCTTTCCCCATTGGCTGAGGTACTTGAGAGGTACAGACTACCCAGAATGCCTGATACTGAAGATTTCCCTCTAATGCACAACCCTTCCTATTAACTTTTAATTCTTATGGAATTTGGAGGTTTTCCTTCCCCATTGTTTCTTTCATCTTTCAATGTCGAATTTCATTTATCAGCAAATGTAAAGTTTATTTGTAAAAGCAAAAATCCTTTTCCATTCATCAATCAGTGGAATCCTTCCCATTGTTTCTTTTCTCTCCCAGTGCTGGTTTTACCTACCAGCAGACCCACAGCTTGTTTGTAAAGACAAATCCACTATTCCTCTCATAGTTGTAGTGTGATATAGTACAGAATAATGAAGCAAGTGTTCAGCATTCCAAAGCCTTGGAGTCAGATACAGTCATTCCCTGGTTGGGGGCACCCTGTTTTTCAAAAACACTAGACTGCTCTTCATCCACCATGTCCAAAACCTGCGCAGCACAAGCCCTGAGGGAAGAGCTCAGTGCGTGCAGAAAATCCAGCATTTGGTGCTGTGATCCAGAGCTTGGAAAGGGCCCAGGCACCCATCCCTGGTGCCACGGGGCAGATCCATCCTCACCCACCCACAGGCTCCCGCTGTGCGCGTTCTCACTCCGTGCTTTGCCGGGAAGGATGAGCACATTTTCAGCTGGAATGCTCTCCCCGTTGCCATGGGGAGACAGAGGAGCCCTCCCGGGGCGCTGCAGCGGTACAGAGGGAGCTGCTGCTGCTGGCCTTGGCCGATCCCGGGCTTGCAGGCTGTGCTGCAGGTGCAGTTTGTTTGCAAGGTGTGGTTTCTGTGGCTGTGGATTGAAGGCATTTAAAACAGTAGTTCATGTTGGGACTCAGGTGTTTATTATTTCTTATCAGTAAAACAGCCTCACTACTGTGAGTTCGGCCGCTTTTCACCAGAAGGCACAAAATGGCCAACAGTCTCTTGGTACAAGGTCTTTCAAGACTAAACTATCCAGTTAAGAACTGACACCTGGATTATTTCCCCTTTTAACCGAATAACTGATCCCAAACACCCCACAATGCAGACCTTTGTGCCCAATTACAAAATGCCACCCAAACCCATGAAGAAGAAGGAAGAAGCAGCATGAAGAAGAAACCCAGGACGACACCCTGTGCCCTCCAGCTTGCTTCCATCCACAACACACTAAAAATCCCAAACCCTAAATTTCTCACTGAGTGACACACCTACACTGCTCTCTATAATCTACTTCACACTTTTGTGGATTCCAGTCTAGCTTGAAGTCTGGGAAACTTTCTCCATGAATGAGGGTCAGAGTCAGTGCTGCCCTGGGGGTCAGGGCACCCCAGAGCAGACAGAGGAATATTCCCTGTGCCCTGGGTTTGCACAGCAGGGCAGGGCAGGAGGTCAGCACTGTGCTCAGCAGCACTGACCATGCTCCTGCTGGGGCAGAAACTGCTGTGGCATCTCAGCTCTGCACCTGGACACCACCGTGGACTGGCAAAGACATCTCTCACCTGCTGTGCACCTGCTGGCAAGGTGCTTTTTCTGCTTAACATTGGAGGATACACACTATTATTATTTCATATTTTTATTTCTTTTCCCAAGGCAAATTCTTGTCTTTTTTTTTTATTCTAAACTTTGAGCAAAATCCATTCTGCCATTTTGAAGTCAGATGCGTGAAAATGAGCCAACTTTAAATCAGAGCTGCCAACTGGTTTAATTTAATTTGGTGAATTAATCATGAGCCTAGTTCTAAGTCCTTCTTCAAAAAAAAAAATCACAACAACATGTTCTTAGATTCATGGGAATAAATCCAGGGCTGTGTTTGCATTTAAAAACAAAAAGTTAGTTTCTGTCATGGAGACAAACTCTCATAAATGTGACTGCTGGAGCCTTCTACCAGAAGATAAATTAAAAGAACCTGTCATTAAATGACTATTACTGAAGTAATAGGTTTCAAGTCAAAAACAAGATTTTGGAGAAGCAGAAAGTCAAATAACTCATGATTACTGAATATTTGTGTCTAACAAGTTTCTGTACCCAGTCCAAAACCTCCTGAGGTCCCTTTCCCTGCAACATAAACATAAGTGTCCACCCCCAAATCCCCACAGGAGACTATGACTGTCCCCTCCTGGACTCTCTCAGCACAGCATTTGTGACCAGTTTTGTGGACAAAGGAACAAGTGTCATTAATGCAGTACAAGCCAGGGTGGCACAGAAGCACAGGGCTGCTCCTGTTTACATTTTTGTTGGATGAAATTTCCACCTGGCTTCACGTTACAAAACAGCGAAGATGATTCACATTCCTGGAGCACGTGGATGCCTCAGGACAGAGCAAGAGTGACCACTCAAGGATGGTATAAACAGAAAAACCAGAACTGTAGAGCTCAGGCCTGCAGACCCCCCGGTGCAGATCCCATTCCAGTGGAGCACGGCAGAGTCAGAGCATTTATGGTCTTGGTGGGGAAAGCACTCAGATTCCTCCTGGAAGGAGGAGTTTGTTCCTGCTCTGGTAATGGTTCAAAAAGAGGAGATAGGATTGTCACCCCAATGAGACAACATTATTTACCGTCCACATGGAGCTCCTTGGATTCCTTGGAGGCAGGAGAAGGTATCTGCTGGGCATGTTAGGGAGGAACTCCCATAACCCATAGTGACCACGTGAGTGCTGCACTGGCAGAAGCTGTTGTGCACCTTAGGTCACCCTAATTGTATGAAAAGGATGTCCATAGGAGGGTGTCAGGAAGGACAATGGATTTAAAGTTTAAACTTCAGGAAATTCTTCTCTGTGAGTGTGGTGAGGCTGTGGCACAGGGTGCCCAGAGAAGCTGTGGCTGCCCCTGGATCCCTGGAAGTGTCCAAGACCAGGCTGGATGGAGCTTGGAGCAACCTGGGATAGTGGAAGGTGTCCCTGCCCATAGCAGAGGGTGGAACAAGATGGTCCCTTCCCACATACACCATCCCGGGATTTGATGATCAAACAGAAGAGGATGTTTCACCACACCTGACTTCCCCACATTTGCACACACATTGTCCTACTTGCCACTGCACAAAGTTCCCAGTTCATGTTGAGGGGCTGGGATAGTGAAAAGCATCTTGGCAGACCTTAGAGGTGAGTGGACTCAGAAGGAGAGGACTTCTGTGTCTCACAGAAGAGGATTAGGAAATGAGATCAGCACTTCATTGTCATTCCTCATGGCAGGGAGGGGATTGATGTGTAGACAGGCAAAAGGAAGATGAAATTCTCACCACTGAGAGAGTCTTTTCCAATTTCCCCTCAAACCTGTGCCTGGTACCTTTTCTTAAGGAAGGTCATTCACAAGAAAATCCCCTTCCATATGCAGCTCCCTCCAGAGCTTAGATGTTCTTGTACGGTTTATAAATCATACAGGCAGCTGTTCCCATCAGCATTTTTCTTCTCTCTTGAAGTACTAACAGCCCCAGCAGCTGCTGAGTCTGAAGGTAATTTCACAAATTAACCTGAGAGCAGCCCACAGTCCCAGGACAGCAACCCCACCTGCTCCATGCATCTTCCTGAGAGGGACAGAGCTTGCAGCCTCAGCACTTCTGTAAGCTTTCCAGGAGGATGGGAAAGTCTTAGGAGGGGGAAGCCTCAGCTGGATAAGTGTTTCAGCCAGAAGGCAAACAGAGAAGACAGGATGGATGCATTGTACAAAGGCAAAGTACAGAGGAGAAATAAAAGTGAGAGGGGAAAAAGGCTCCTAAGATGATGGATGGAATGAAGGACATGCAGTGTAGTTAGAAAATAAATAAATAGGAGTAAGACTGGAGCTGAAAGAACTTGGTACCAGTGGCAGCCAACCAGGTCACAGGAGCCAGAGTCCTTGGTGGGTCGAACACCTTTGTTTTTCTTGATGTTCTGTCAATT
Source organism: Motacilla alba alba (assembly GCF_015832195.1). Lineage (NCBI taxonomy): Eukaryota > Metazoa > Chordata > Aves > Passeriformes > Motacillidae > Motacilla > Motacilla alba. The sequence goes on along the minus strand of NC_052045.1, from coordinate 17,223,593 downwards.
TTTTCAATACCATGGTGTGCTCATCCCCCAAACCTGCCCATGGAGATGTGTCTTTGCTCTTTTGTGTCCCTGGGGCATGAAACTTCTCGTGAACTCAGCACCAGCTCTCCCCATTTTGGCTGCAGGGGCTGAGCCATGAGCTCATTGCAGGGCTGCTCAGGTGAGGTAAACATGCCCTGTGGTACCCAGGACTTCAGAGCTCAGGTTTGCACAGGGTAAGGTGGAAATGGGTGAGCTCTGTTCCCTTCTTGCTCAGGAGCTGGTGGAAAATGGGACTTTGTTAAACATCCCACATGACTCCTGCAGGCACTGCAGCTGGGGGCAGGGCCTGGAATGACAGGCAAAGGCATTTGCTAATGGAGATGAATGAATGGGGAGCTCCAGTAGTGGGTTTGGGTTTCTGTCCCTAGAAATCCATTGCCTACACTGAGGTTTCTCTTTCCCCTTTCAGGCTGATTAATGAAATTATTTATTGCTGTAAATACAGAGCAAGAGACAAGGAAGGGGACTGAAACAAGCAGAGTGGGTTCCCTTCAGTGGCCAGAGGATGCCTGACCTCCTCACCCCAGCTGTGCCCAGGGCACTCCTGTCCTCCTGCCTGATCAGCAGCTGCAGATCAATACTGCCCAGTGTCTGGGTGTCAGCTCCTTGTAGATGACAGCTCTTTGTGGGAACCTTGGCTGAGAGGCTTGAGGAGCTGTCCCCTGGTGTGGTGACCTTGCAGTGCACATAGTGAAAGCGTGCAGGACTGCATGAGCTGTGCTGCTCTGGGGAGGGAGGAACCTGAGCAGACTGGGGCCTTTCCCCGAGCACCCTGCTCCCTCACTGCACGTGGCAGGAGCAGGGAGAGCTGTGCAGGCACCCTCCTTAGCCCCTCGATCAGCAGGTTCCCTTGGCAGCACCTTTTCCATAAGGTGCATGGTGCTGCCTCATGATGTTCCCACAGGTCAGGAATTTCCCTGAACACGGCCAAAAAGGCCCTAAAGGCAGCCAGTGGGATAGCAGAGGGGGTATGCAGCCTGTCTGCCTCCTACCATTTCCCAGTCCTTTCCTAGGCACAGGGTCAAACCCACTCCCCACCTGCTGCTGGAGAACTTGCTCTGGGGATGCAGCCCTGCCTCCTGTGACTGTTCTGGCACTCATGGAAACTGGAGAGCCATGGAAATGGCAAGGATGGTGTGCCCTGCCCACCCCAGAGATGTGGGACCTGCTGCTCCCAATCCCTGGGGCCAGAGGAGGGAGCTGAGTGTGACTAACTGCAGAGCCTGTGGTGGGATCAGGATTTTTCCTTCTGCCCCAGTTCTGTAAGACTACTTAGTTTCTTCATTTCTTTTCTTCCTATGGGCCTAAAAAAAGAATTAAGCCTTCTGTATGAAATATCTGATTCAGTGTAAATCCATACACTCCTCATCTCCCACCCTTCTGTGCGAATTGCTTCTTCACTTTGACTAACAAAAAATAGAGTGTTTGCGTGAGCACAGCCCTACTTACAGGAGGAAATGAAAGTTCAGCACTGCCCACAGTTTGGGGCTTTGATATCCTCAAACACATTGTCCTAAACCAAAAGAGTTCCAGATATCCCACATCCAGAAATGGGACGTGTTTGAAGTGCATCCCAGCCCTATTCCTGAGGAGCACCTGCAGGATGGGAAGTGGCAGCCTTGAGGTGACATTGGGCATCCCTTGTCCTGAGGAGCACAGAGCAGGAATCTGCTCCTCCCTCAGCTGCAGCATCAGACAGGGATGTGTGCTAGGGGACAGCACAGCCCTCACACCCACTTGTACTTTTGCTTCCAAGAATTGTTCTTTGGTAAGGAGCACTTTGATTAAAGGAACTAATTTACAAAGCAACAATAAGCAAAGAAAATCCTTGTGTGAACTCTCTGCAGCAGCCACAGCACCTCGTTGCTTCTAAGCTCTAAAGACCAACTTGACATTTCATTCCAGCTCCTGTGAGGAAGCAGCAGGGACAATGGGCACCAAGAGGTCATCAAACCCTCAATCCTCTGCTTCCTTCAGCAGCCAGCTCCTCCTCTGCAGGCTCATGATTACCCCAAAGCAACATTTTGGGGTCCCAGGCATTCTGCCCCTCAGACTCCACTTCAGGAGGAGTTTCCTGCGTAATGTCACATCAGACTGACACCTCCTGCCTGCTTCTCTGCTGTTTCATTTCATAAATATGTTCCAGGGCTCTCTGCTGGCCTCACACAGTTTTCACAGCTCTTTTTCGTCCCAGTGCCTGTCCCAGCTTTCTCAGTCAGGACCTTCAAAAGTAAGTGCCAGCCTCACAATTAGAGGTTCACACCTTGATCCTGCTCTTAGATGTGATGTCCCCTGACAGCTTGTTGGCCAGGAAGGTGTGGATGCCTGGAAGTGCTCACAGCCAGGTTGGATGGGGCTCTGAGCAATCTGATCTAGTCACTGTTTTCACAGGAGTTTAAAGGTGCCATTATGTTGTGTGGGGGGTGGGAAGAGTGGACTGAGCATCTCAGAAAATCCAACGCTGAAGAGTCCACACTGAATACTGGAAAGAGAAGCTTTCCCCTCCTTTGGGGACAGCTGCTTCTTGAGAATCTTCTCTCTTGGTGTGCTCTCTCCACACATCTGGACCTGGCGCTCAGTTCCCAGGAAGTTTGGTTTCGTGGCTTGGTTTGGGTCTGTTGTGCTCCAAGCTGAGGCTCTGCAGTGTGTCCTGCTTTTCACAAAGGATTGAGAGTTCTTCTTGGGTCCATTCTGGAGTTTCTTTCTCATTTAATTTGTCCCTAATTAATTGTCACAGTAAGGGGATGGGAGGCAGAATTGCAACAGAAGAAGTTCTATTAGGGAAAAGGAAAAAATTTCCATAGCAAAAGCAGTCAGCCAGCAAATCACAGGCCCAGGCTGGCAGTGGGATCTCTCTAATTGGAGTTACTCATTATTTGACAAAATGGACCTGAAGACCCAAGATAACTTCAAAGATGGTCAGAGTTTCAGTGCTGGGGATGCCCCTGGCACCCAAGGACGTGGTCCAAAGCAGGAGAAAGAGCTCAGATGTGCAGACGTGGCTCTGGAATAGGATTCAGTGAAGCAAACTGATTTGGGTGGAGGAGAGTAAAAATAAAGCACTGCCTTTATCAGTGGGGCTGTGTCCAGAGGCCAGGAATTAAACCAGAAACACACACAAGCGTTGGGATGGGGAGTTATTTAATCAGCTGGAATTAGCTGTGGGGTTTGTCACTTCAGCTTTTTGTGTTTGGACTGATTACAATTAAAATGCAAAGTTCTGACTGTTCAAGCACTCCGTGCTAATTGGGGGATCAGTGGGCTGTCTTTTCCCTTTCTCTTCCAATTTCTTTTATGGCTTTGTTTCCAGCACAGAAGGTGTGGCAATGCCAGGGATTTGAAATGAAGGAGAGAGGTGGAAAACACCAAATAAAACCTGTGTGGGCAATTCCTCCAAAGCCGGAGAGGGAGGGGAGCAAGGGTCCTTCCTGCATGCGGAACAAACATTTGCAAAGGGATGTGATCATCCTGCTTTCTTCTCCCCTGGTTACTTTTGGTCCAACAGCTGTGGGGATTAATTGAATGAGGTGGTTGCTCAGGAGTTTGCTTGTTTTTGCAGCTTGTTTTTGTGTGGTGAAAGAATTATGAGTCAGAGCAGCCCTTTTCTTCACCAGTGGGTGCTTTTCCAGGGAGAGGCCTGGTTTTTGGAGAGGGCAGCTGAAGGAATATCACAGCAGCCTTCTCCACACCCCCATCCCAGCAACTGCATGGTTTGCAGTCCTGAGGCAGATGTGGGCAGCAATTATCACACCCACGAGGCTGCCCCCGTCAGCAGGATGCTTCTTGTGCCTGGAAGGGGAAAATCCCACTTGGATTTCTTGAGTGAACACTGAAAGGAAACAATCTACAGCCTCCAACACGCAAAACATCAGAATGGAGATTTGTTCAGGCACAAATAGTGTTTGGAGAAGAGTCTCAAACATGGTGGTGGGGCCAGGCTGCAGTTCAGCCAGAGGATTCCTGCTCCTGGTGCCAGCTCTGCTTTGTCGGCACCCAGCAGGGAGCAGCTCAGTGGTGGGGTCAGGATTCAGGGGCAACGAGGCAACAGCACCACAGAAAGAAAAGCATCGACTGCCACGATGAGCAAATGTTGCTGTTCCCACCCAAAATTTACACCGTCAGCTCTGCTTCCCAGAGAGCTGTGGTCAGCAGTGATGGGCAGCTGGGCAGAATCACTTCCATCTGCTGAAACCATCTTTTAAGCAGCTGAGTGTTCCTCGTGCTCGTGCCTGGCCCAGGCTCTTGACAAGGTGATGTGTTACCCCTTCCTTTTTGATGGAGAGCTCAGGCCCAGAGCTGAAATCCATCCAGCTGATGCCAGCAGGGAGCAGAGCCGGCAGAAACCTGGATAATCCTGTCAGAGGGGTTTGCAGAGCACAGGGAGGACCAGAAGGGTGGGAGCCAGGGGTGCAGAGAGTCACAGGAGGGCAGAAGGAGCTGGAAAGCCCCTCGGAGGGAAGTGGGACAGCAATTCCCTGCAAACTGCACGGCAGGAGCCAGAGGAGGGCAGGCATTGCACAGCTCCTCACCTCAATTCCACAAAAACTCAGGCTGCCCATCCTGAATGCCCCTTCCAGGACAGACTACCAGGCTGCTGCAGGGCTGGGGTGGGCAACACGGAGGTGTCCACCTTCATCTGGGGAGCAGGGATGGCTCGGGAAGGGTTGAGAGGAGGTGAAGCCCTCTCCAGACACGCAGAGGGGAGGGAGTGAGGGGTGAGCTGCCTCCACCATGGCCAGGGCCTGCAGGAGGCCTCTAATGAACCTTCTCATGCCCAGCCAAGCACGTCAGCAGAGCAGCCCCATCCCCAGGGAAGGGCAGGAGGGGTCCCAGGGGCTCTGCCACAGAGCACCCTGTGATGCAGCTCCTGCTCTCGCTCCAGTGCTCTCCAGAGATGGGCAGCTGTGTGTGAAATGTGCTCAACTTTTGTGGGCTTTTTCATGAATTCAGTGAGATTTACTGCCAGAAGGAGGGAAAGGAGACAGGAAAATCGCTTCTGATCCTAGTGGGAGTGCAGGGAAGGGAGTTGAGGAGGGAAAGGGGACAGGGGGCAATGAGGAAGCCTGCAGGTGTTGGAGCAGAGGCACTGGGAGACACTGCCTGTTGTTGGGATGGTTTATTCTCCCATTGCCTGTGCTTCTCCCAGCTCCCCCACAGGCAGAGCTTCCCTCACAGTGGGACACAGGAGCTCAATGCCCAAAACCCTGAGCCCAGAGGGAGCTGGGGCAGGGGGTGGCTCTATGGGTGGGGCTGCCCTGGGAGAGCACCAGGACCATTTCCAGAGCCAGGTCCAGGTGTGTCTGTCCCCATTCCTCCTCCTTGGCTGGGCTCTGTCTGTCAGCACAGCCCATGTGAGCTCCCACAGCATGGAGTGGCTGCCCATGGTGCCTTAGGATTTTAGTTTGTGTATTTTCTTATATTTGTAACCCTGCAGTTCTTAGTGTGTAACTCTGAACTCCATGCACAGTGTGAGCTGCTGCCTTCCCATTTTGGGCAGACACAGCAATTCCTCTCCAGGCCTGGCAATCAAGGACACCTCACTGCCTCAGGCCTGAGAGATGGAAACAAAAGGGAGTTGAAGGGAGCAAACTTGGAGTACATGACTTCATTACTCGAAGCTGTAAGGGGAAGATTAACCCCCAATATGCAAATGGACCAAAGTTATAAAAGCTTGAAAACTCATGACCTGTCATCCATTGTGGGTGTAGCCCCTGAGGGGGCTCTGTCTGCCCTAAATGTACCTGAAGGCCCTTTAATAAATAGAACTGCTTTTCATTCTCCTGATTTTGTCTGGCCTCTGGTTTTAGGTAGCCCCATAAAGGCATCATTCATGTACCTAATGGTGAACCCAGCCCCAGCTCTCCCCTCAGCAGACCCCAATTCAGGCTTAGGGGCAGCCTGGGCCAGGCCTGAGGTTTCTGTTGCTACACAGGCTTCCCAGAGAGCTGGGAATCTGCCTTGAAACAGGAGCCAGAGTTTGATATCCGAGTCCTTGAAGCACACTTCCTTCACCGAGAGGCCCAAAAGCCCCTCCTGTGCTGCTGCAGGTGTGACCTGAGCTGCAGGCTTGGTACCCAGGTGCTCTGAGGACAGCTGCCCAGTCCCACAGGCGTGTGAGCAGCAATTGTGAGCAGCAATTTCCACTGGGGTGGGTGTCCCAGCTGGAGCTTCCCCGGCCTGGCTCCCTTTGGGGGTGCAGATGTGTTCAAGATGATGCTGCCAAAATAATCTCTCACATTCAGCGAGGTGTGGGGGAGACATTATGATACACACAGCTCTCCCTTTCCTATAGTCTCCAGAGCAGGGGGGAGATATTTAATGGAAATGTGCTTAGACTGGCAGGGAAGGAATTTTTTGGCAGCACCTCAATTCCAAGTGCTGTAAAATGAGGTGTTGCTGAGGTAAACTCTAAACTAAAGGGTGCGAGGGTTTCCAATCTGTCTTCCTGAAGGAAAACTCAGAGGCAGAGAGAAGCAAACTGTGCTTGCCTAAGAGCCCTGGATTTTTATTTTTCCCCACTTCAAGCAGCCAAATGGAAGCACAGAAGGAAAGGTTAGCAGAATTATCAGCTCGCCTGCTTGAAAACAGCCATGGGTGGCAAAGGGACTTTCTAGAAATCACAGGGAGAGTAGGGACCAAACCCAGTGCAGGATCACCCCAGGTTCTGTGGGAATTCTGTGTGTACAATGTGGGAAGGCAGGAGGACAGAGCTGGGATGAGGAGGAGACACTGGGGGCACTCTCATGGTCTGGAGCAATGTACAGCTGGGCTGTTTGCCTTGGGAATTGCTTGGGAATATGCCCAAGCTCTGGAGCACCAAGCACCTAAATGTGCTTGTAAGGGAAAACCTGATGTGCCAGTCTAACAAAGATCCCAGCTTGCACCAAAGCAGAAAAATTGCATTCAGAGATGACACTTTTTGCCAAGTAGGAAGGACCATTTATAGCTGTTTTTCCAAATGGGGGAAGGAGAAAAGGGAGGGAGCCACTGGCCCCAAAAAGAAGGTGAAACTGGAACTCAGAGACTCAGAGACTCAGATGTAGAGACTGTCTTCTGAACACAGCAGTCTAATGAGACTTCTCCTTGTGTAAGCCAGTCCTTACCCCAAAATAATTGGGGGACAAGGATGAGGTTGGCCTCTTTGATCTCTCTGCTGTCCAGTGAAACCTTCAAAGTGAGCTACCAGCACTGGGTTGTGCTCGGAAAGAATTTGGGAGCATCCCCAGGAGCCAAACAGTGCCTCTGTAGTGAGGCCTGGGCTCTGTTATAGCTGGCACTGAGATGTTTCTGCAGCCAGGAGGTAAAAGAGCTGCTCAGAGCAAAGGTTTGTGCTCTTGTTCTCCTGACAAAGGCGTTTAAATGGCAGCAGAACTCGGAGCAGAGCTGGTAACAGCTGTGCTATTTTCATCCCTCCGTGTCTCCCTCGCCTCGCACCAGCGCCGACGTCAGAGGCAGCCCAGGCAGGAAAGACCCTGGGAAGGGCTCTGGAAGCTGGCAGTGCCACGGGAGGATGGCAGTGCCACGGGACAGGACAGCCCTGTCACGCTCTGTCCCCCTGGATGGGCATTGAGGCCTCCCCAGCCCACATAAAGCACGGGCAGGAAGGCTCCTCCTGCAGGAACAAATCCCAAACCCACAGAAGCCTTGATAAATAAATCAAGAGGGTTCCATGCTCCGCTCCCAGATGCTGCTGTGGAAATCCAGAATAAGTTCAGTGGATGAATTCCAAATGGACCCGTGTCAGGGAGAGCCGGATTTAGCCTGAATGGCAGAGCAGGGAAATGAGATGCTTTTTGCTCACTGCATTGAAGCATAAACATAATTTCCCTTGTGAAGTTTTCCAGCGATGCTCTGGAATGTAGCAAAAGGGAGCTGTGGCTGCTCAGCATCACTGCATTCTTTAGCTGCCCTTTGCTTGTTGGCCCAGCAGCAGCAGCACCCGTGTGTCTGAGGGGCAGAGGAGCACAGCTTCAGCATTGCTGGAGCCCAGCGTGTCCCAGGTGAGCTCTCACAGCAGAGATGCCTGTCATGGAGCAGGGAACAGCAAGCTGAGGGATCTACCCTGACCCACTCCCTTCTGCCCAAATTCGAACCCCATCTCTAGATCAGCTGGAGCAAAATGTCTTCTTTGCCATGAATTAGGGTAAAGCCCTCCTGGATCTTTGCATGAAGTCCATGAAAATTGTAAGAAAGAGGAGGTAATGGGGTTTTTCTTCTTCAGCTTTTTTTTTTTCCTTGCACTTCTGCTTTCAAGTTGGTTTTTTTTTGATCTGAATTATATTTTCCCTTGTCCACCCCAAATTTAGCAGAAGGTTGTATAAAAGAATAAACAAATAGCCCTAAATGAAAGCCTACAAGCAACACAAAACAAAACAGAAGCAAAAAGGCAAAAGAGTGTCTTTGTAACCAAATTGATGTCAGCATCTGTAGAAATGAAATATTTAGCCCGGGATTCAGTGCTTATCCTCCTGGTGTCAGCTCTAATCCAAGCTGCCACTTCAGAAAATGAGCAAACAAACAAAAAATAGCCCAACCTTTTCCCTTACAATGCTGGTTTCAAGGCTGTAAATGTGGAGCTGGGAGTTCATCCCAGGGAGTTGCTGTGCACAGATTGTTGGGGGAACTCGCCGTGTCCCACTCGGCTCCTGCTGCAGCTTTTCCTCCCCTCCTTCCCTGCCCCCTGCTCCCTCTCCTGTGCTCATCCTGATCCCAAATGCCAGTGCTGACAGCACCCCAGAGGGACACCAGCAGCTCTGGGGGCACTGAGGGGTTTTAATTATTTTGTTATTTTCTCCTGCTGCTGCTCCAGCGCTCTCTGCTCTGCTGGGCACTTGTGCCTCTCCAAACCCATGCCAAGCTCCAGGCCAGGTGTCCTTAACACAATAATCCACCTTGTAAAAACTCTTTAAACTGACCTTTAAACAACCCCTAAGGAGATTCCGTTTGGGGCTTTGGGTTTGGTTTATTTCTGGAAGCAGGAGCAACAAAAAACTCAAATAATATTTTTAGCCTTGGACACCGCAGGAGCACCAACAAATCCAAAAATATTCCTGAAAAGCAAGACAGCAGGGGTCTGCTTGAACCATAAATGCCACAAAAATAGTAACCCCAGGAGAAGCTCCTTTTTTTTCAATGCTGAAAGCAAATACATTTTCAGCCAAAATAGAAGTTGATGTAACAGATTTGACCTTTCTTGCTGTCAGCTGTCAACCCAGCACCACCACCATATTCACCATGTCCTCAAGTGCCACATCCACAGATTTTTCCAAGGGTGGTGACTCCACCACTGCCCTGGGCAGCCTGTTCCAGGGCTTTATGACCCTTTCAGCTAAGGAATCTTCCCTAATGTCCAATCTAAACCTGCCCTGGCACAACTTGAGGCTGTTTTCTCTTGTCCTGTCATTTGCTCACCTGGGAGAAGAGACTGACACCCCCTCACTGCAACCTCCTTTCAGGGAGTTCTAGAGATCAGGAATTTCCTCCAGCTGAGGGTCTTGCACTGGTTATTTCTCTTTCAGGGACTGATGGTTTGATCTTTCCCCTGTCTCCAGAGTATGCTGCACTCCTTACCTGGAGACTGGTCTGGAGTCTTTGCCTTGATCCAAGCAGGCCAATTGTCCCCACTTGAGGAGGGTCTGGGACTCCCTGGAGGGCTGCCAGCTGCCCCCTTGTCCCTCTGCACAATATCAAAGCTGGGAGCCAGTGCTGTGGTTGCTTTTAATGACCACAGCAATGTTCTCAGAGCAGAGCAGCCTGCATGTGTTCAAAGCAGCAAAATTAAGCTCCCCCCAGCCCCCATCCCCAGCCAGCAATGAAAAGTACAGCAAGGTTGGAGGGGAGATGGCCCAGCTGGGTGTCCTGCCTGCCTGCCTTCAGCAGAGCCATGAGCTGGCTGCCTCTCAAGGAGGTTCCTCCCCAGTTCTGTCCCTCAGGGATGGGGAAGGAAGGGGAGCAGGGGACAAGGGGGACACTGGCAGCAGTCAGTCAATCTTGATCAATCTTTTATCCATAAATTTATGTCCACTTGTAGCTCAAAATACATGGCATTTAAATGATCAGCAGCAAAACGAAACACAAAATTTAGCAGGACAAGGTTTCAGCAGCTCAAATGTTCTTCTTTGGTCTCTTTCAGGACTTATTTTTCCAGTTGAAATTTTCTTCCTCTTTTAGGCTGAAATAAAATGCATATGAAATATGGAAACCACACCTGAACTGGAAAAATAATTCCCTCTGCTTTTGAATGGCTCCTTTCCCAGGCTGCCAGCCACCCACCCAGCTCCTTGCTAAGTCCCTTTGGGCACGAGCAGCCTGCCAGCAGCTCCTTTCTGCATTCCCAGCCCTGCAAAATGCAGCTGCTGCTCCCACCAAGGCCTGATCTCACAGTGGGATGCCCCAAGAAGCTCCTTTCTGATAAGGCACTGTTGGCTGCTGGGCAGAAAGGCCCTGCAAGGGATCTGGCCAGGCTGGGTCCATGGGCTGAGGCCAATTGTGTGAGGGTCAGCCAGGTCCTGTCCTTGGCACAACCCCCTGCAGCTCCAGGCTGGGCAGAGGGGCTGGAAGGTGCCTGGTGGGAAAGGCCCTGGGGGTGCTGCCCAACAGCAGCTCAACAGGAGCCAGGTGTGCCCAGGTGGGCAAGAGGCCAGTGGCACCTGGCCTGTCCCAGCCGTGGTGTGGCCAGCAGGACCAGCACAGTGACTGTCCCCGGACTGGGCACTGCTGAGGCCGCTCCTCCAGTGCTGGGGTCAGTTTGGGGTGAGAAAGACATTAAGGGGCTGGAGCATCACTTTGGCCACCCAGCAGAGCACACAGAAGTGCTTCCCCCGAGGCTGAAAGGAAAAAGATTCACTCAGGACCCGTGTCCTCTGTCCTGCTGACCAAGGAGTGTGAAGCAGAGACACAGAGCAGCCCTTCTCTGTCCTGGGGCCGGCTGTGGAGCCCTGACACTGCCCATGCCGTCCCACAGGAGCAGGAGGAGGTGCTTTAGATGCTGAAAGTTGGCACAAGGGGTGCACCAGAAGAGGTTTTGTGCAGGTGTCTGTCTTGGCTGTAACTCTGTGTTACATAAAAGTGATGCAGTTTTCTGTGCAGACAAAGCCTTTTCTGGCTAGAAAGGGCAGATGAGAGATGCAGGTTTGGGAGAGCACCAGGGACAGCAAGGGGAGGGTTGGGATCTCTAATTCAGCCCTCGTCATTCTGGGAATTTCAGCAGCTGTGGAAAGCTCCTGAACCTTGTGGAGCAGTGACTTTAAACAACCCACAGCCACCAGGACAATTCCCAGCTGCAGCTGCATCAAATGTGCTGTTCTGAGGCCTGGACATCCCTCTCTCCTTTGGGATGTGTTACTTTTAAACCCAACCTCAGCTGCTCCTTGCCACCCACCCCCCCCCCCCCCCAAGGAAAGCAAACCATTTTCCCACCCCTGCTTTCCCCACAGAGCAGAAGGTGAAGCCCACCTTAGATTGAGCACTGGTCCAACTGGACACCAGGAAGGCAGTCCTGGATAAGCCTATCCCTGTATTTCTGCCTCCTGCATACAGCTGCTAACCAGGACTGAGGAAGATTTTGGGCCAGATGGAACAGCTGAATGGGTCACTGTGGAGAGCAAAGCATCTCCAAGTGGCTGCACCAGTTCCCAGAACTTGCAGCTTATTCACATGAACAATGCCAGCGTGGGTGCTCTTAGTTTGGGTGAGTGTCTTGGTTTGAAAAGCCAGGTGTCTGCTAAGGAAGGCAGGAGCCTCCCCTGAAGTGGAAAATATAAACCCCCTCCCTCTGAATTGTTATAAATTTGAAATTAAGGGGCTCTCAGGCAAAGATATGGGAGTAGGAACAACAGTTCCTTACTAGGAAAACTAAAAATACAAATACAAATGCAGTAATACAAAACCCCACTGCCAGAGTCAGAGCAGGAGCTGCCCCGCTGTGGGTCAGGGTGGTGGCACAGTCCCATCCCATGGTGGCTCAGCCCTCCTGCAGGGCCAGCTGTGCTTCTGCTGGAGCAGGGATCCTGGACAAGGGTGGAGTTCTCCTCTGCAGCTCCAGGGCTGCTGGAGATGGGCCTGCTCTTCCTCTGGGAATGCAGGGAGCAGAAAGCTGCTCCTCTGGGAATGCAGGGAGCAGAAAGCTGCTCCTCTGGGAATGCAGGGGGCAAAGGCTGCTGTGCTGTTCCAGGCTCAGATTGTATCCAGGTAGGAATGCTGGTCTCCTGCCCTGGGCAGAGCATCTCCCATGGAATGATGGAATTTGATCAGCCCTGCAGGGACACTCAGTGGCCATGGACAGCAGAGATCTCCTGGAAGGAGGATTGGCTGTGGGAGAGATAAAGAAACCTGCCCATGAACAGCAGAGAACTGCCCCAGCTCTGACAGATGGTGACAGAACACACAACCCCAGCTAAATCTTGCATTTGTAACCTAAGACAGTTAGGAAGTATTTATTTTGGAGTTATGAGGGTTAATTATGATGTTTTCCTCAGACTAATTCAGCAAAGGGAATTACATCATCCCCGTGCCATTTGCCTGTGTCTGATGAAATGCACTTAAAAGCCTGGGTTTAAATCACTTGTTGATTTTTGGGGGGCATTGGTTTAATTATATTGGTTTAGAAAACAAGGTCTTCAGCATGTCAGATGCTCCTGTGGAAAAGTTACTCTCAGTCTAGTTATTTCACCAGAATTATGCTGGTACAAACACTCCACTGAGAATATAGGAAAAAAGAACAGGAAACAACCAAGAGAAATAACCTAGACCAAATCAAGCAGTCATCTAGTCAAACTCCTCCAGAATTTATTAACCTACTTTTATTATTTGTATTATTTATATTGTTTATATGAAGGCACTTCCCCTGCTGGGCAAGGGTGGGGAGGTCCTGGCACAGGGTGCCCAGAGAAGCTGTGGCTGTCCCATCCTTGGGACTGTCCAAGGCCAGGTTGGACTGTTGGACAGGGCTTGGAGAAACCTGGGACAGTGAAAGGTGTCCCTGCCCACAGCAGGGGGGTGGAGCAAGGTTCTTTCCTGTCCAAAACTCTCTGTGATTGTCTGGTTCTCTGAAGTCAGCCCAAAACAGCACTGAGGTGTCCAAGCTGCTTTGGGAATCCACAATGTGATCCTCACCTGGTCTCCTCAGCTGGGGTGCAACCTCCAGAGAACACCATGAGCAAGCTCCAGGGGTCTCTTTGGATCTCATCAGCACTGACCAAACCTCAGAACCTCAGACACCCATGAACATATTAAGCAGTGGGCATGTGAAGACAGCAAGTTAATTCAGTTGTATTACAGCTGAGGTAGATTTAGATCTCTAGAAAGTCTGGCACTGGTTCCTATTTTTCACCCAAAGTGTTCTCTTCAATCTTAAAAATGGCTTTGATATGTGCTGAGTAGCAGAGAGGCTGTGATCAATTTGTTAGAATGAGTTTATTAAAGAAGAGAGTCCTCAGAAGAAGAAATTGGGAACATGGCACCTGTAATTATCTCTGTCAATTGAGATGGATTCTGAAAACCTGAGCTTCCCCTCTCCAGCCTTGCTGCAGCTCTGAGCTCTGCTGCTTGATCTGCTTTTCTCCCCTGAGCACTGGGGATTCCTTCCTCTCCCCTCCCCACCATGCCATATATAAAAAACCCAAATATGCCAAACTGAGAATTTTCCTTGATCCAGTTAACCCAACCTATGTGCAAGTTTGTGTCTAATTTCACAAACAGCTTCAGCCAAATGTATGCAGGATTAGTTTTGACATCAAGCTGAAATGTTTTGAAATGGCATTTTTTAAACTTTCAACATTGAAGCTAAATTTTGTTTAGCCTAACATTAAAAAGCAGAGTAGATGATAAAGGACATTTTTCTTTTCCTGTTGAAGCAACCACTTAGGCCTGACTTAGTTTTGCCAAAGTGGTTGACCCAAATTCCCTCTGCTTTCTTTGGGTTCAGCCACTCACATGAAAAATAGTCTGTTCAGCCAGCTGTAATTCACACATCTCTGCTGGTTTCTTGCCTTCTGCCCTGGCTTTCCTCCTGCAAGGTCTGTTGCCTCCTTTCCCCACCTGGTTTGGTGACAGCCCCCACTAAATCCCCCCTTGTTTTGGGATACAGCCCCTTCTCTCGATGCTGTTCCTCTGTGGAGGGCCATTTAATTGTTTGGCATAATTCCCTTATTATCCGGCACCACAAATGTATGCACACATCATAGGAACGAATAATGGATGCTAATAATGCACAATTAATTCACCGTGTGTGCTACAGTGTCAGCATCAGGAGTGGGACCAGCACAGGGGACTTCCCCATCCCCCTCTGGGGCTCCTTGGGGGGGGGTTGATGAGACCTGAGCATGGTGTGAGCCAAGGGGCCTCCCTCATCACCCAGGCAGGGTCCGGGGGAGGAGGAGATGCTGTCCCTGTGCTCTCAGAGCAGAGCCAGGGCTGGGAACAGCAGAGCCAGGAGCTGACTTACTCCCACATGGCACTGTGTGAAACTGGCCAGGGGGATCCGTTCCTCCCCTGCCTCCTCCTCATCCTCCCGACCCAGCACAGGACATCAGATCAACACCAGCTGTTCTCCAAACTGCTGCTGCTGCCAGGACTGTCCTGGGCAGAGCCTGATCCCTCCTGCTTAATCGCATTTGTTCCCCGTGTCCCCAGCAGTCAGGCTGGCACTCACACATGACAGCTTTGATCTTCCCAGCCCTGCTGTGGGAAGCCTGGCAGGGCCAGGGCTGCCTGCTGGGGACCATTAAAGCCCACTTGTTACTGTACCCGATGGCTGAGGCTTTTTGCACCGAGTCCAAGAGGCTGGGTTAGCCTTGGGCATGAGCAGGAGTGGCTCCCACAGCCCCCAGTGCCTGTGCTGCCATCCAGGGAGCATCCACCTCCTCCACCTCCTCCCTTTTCCACTGAGCATTAGCAAAGACACAGATGGACTCTGGCTGGGACCAGCCACAAGGATGGAGGGGAAAGGAGTATCCAGAATAAAGCTACTTCATCTTCCTGAGTGTCTCTGGCTGTGCCCAGTTAACAATTCCTGCCCATGGGAATGGGGCAATGTCCCTCTGGAGTTCACAGGCTCTGCTGGACACACGTGGGGTCCATTCTCAGCACCCCAGCAGAGCCCTCCTGTGCTCACTGACAAGCAGGCAGAGCCCTGCTCTGTCCCAGGTGGGCTCTAGGTATGGCTGAGACCCCAGTTCCCTGCTCAGCCCTTGCATTTTGTCACATCTGTGAGAACCAGAGGTGCAATACAGCACAGATTCTGAGTGTGGCCTACAAAGGAGCTTGGTCAGGCTCTGACCTCAGCCACAGGCACAGGAGAACCCAGCACCACCCGCTTCTGAAGGCAGCAGTCAGAATCAGCCCCACATCTTGGAAAACCCTGATCCCACCCCACTTCCCCTGCTGCAGCCAGACTTGTAAGGGTCAGGGATTAATAACAGCTTGAAATATCCTCCCAACAGCACCAGCAGTGCAAGTGCTGAGCAGCCAGACAGAGCTGAGCTGTTCAGCAGCTTCTCTGCTCTTGACTTTCCCCTGACCCTGCTTTTCACATGTCCCCATTTCCAGTGTGGCTGATGCCAAAGCTGACAAGGCACTGCAGTGCTGCTGCTCTCCATTGCTGCTCCTCCTTCACCTTTGGCTCCACACTCCTTCCCTGGTCAGCACTGACAGAGGAGCAGCTGCTGTCAGCCAACCCTCACTTAAAGGAAAGAAGTTTAAAGTGCTCCAAGAGGGACTCTTCTAAAGATGGGCTGAGAGAAAGGGAGTTTCTTAAACCAAGTCTCCAATCCAGGGAGCCCCTGCATGATGTGAAGGGAGAAAGCATTAGAAATTCCCTGTAAGAGGGACCTGACCCTGAGTTAAGCTGAGGATCCCACACTTTTCCTGAGCTAACAGCAAGCCCCAGAGATGCTCCCACCCTCCCAGAGCTGGCAGTGCCCCACATTTCCTGAGGCAGGGCTCCCAGCACAGCCCCACCACGGCACACTGCTCCCGGCCAGCCTTGGCACACGCTGCCTGCACAGCTCCTGCCTCAACGGGAGGTGGGACAGCCCCAGCACACCACAGGTCAGCTCTGCAGTCTGAGCAATTCAGGGCATTTAAACTGCATCAAACACAGGAAGAGTTCATGATTCTGCACCACATAAAAACATGCAGAAATGTGTTTGACAAATCCATCAAGTTACATCAGCGGACAGCCTGGTGTTTCTGGATCTCTCCATGCAAAGCTGTAGGAGTTTGCCAGAGGCTTTCACCAGAGCTGAGCTGCACCTTGGAAATGCAGCTCTCCACAAGATCATCTTCTGCTCACAGCCAAGCACAGGGGCTGTGGGCTCTCCATCCTGCTGAAGGGCTGGGCAAGGGCCAGTAGAAACTGTGGTCCATTGCATTCCCCTCCTGCAAAGGTGATTTATTTCTTAAATTTCTAGATTTGCCTGCTGCAAACCACCAACAGCCTTTGCTATTTATCCAGTGACAGTCTGAGCACAGGGGCAGGTTTTTCTCCTTTCACCCTCCCTTACCCATCCTGTCTACCTGGGAAATCCAGCAGGAGAGGAAAGCCAAGCGGAGGAAAACCAAGCTGGGAACAGAGAGTGACCACACTGGCAGCACTACCCTGACCAGCCAGGGTGCAATCTCACCTCGTACAAAAAGGTGAGCTTGTGTCACCCTCAGGAAAAGGAAGATGTTGCCAGTTAAGTCAGGAATAGTTGAGGACAAAGCTAGAAACCATGTCAGAGCTGAAGTGTAGCTCTTAAATTGATGGTTGACATGGGGGGGGGGGGGGGGGGGGGGCCCAGATGAGTCTGATCCAGGCAATTAAAGCCTATTAACAAACACAGAGGCATGAAAAAGCCTTTTAATTTCCCTTTCTGGTGTAGTACGTGTCATTTTTCCTTTATCAGACTGTCTGATCATCACACACATTAGTTGTCCTCCCAAGAGAGATAAATGCTACAAAAAAAGACACAGTACCAAGGGAAAAGCAGGGATGCTGACAGTGCTCCAGGTGGAAAAATCACACAGATATTTGGGTGAAGCAGGTCCCACCCCCACCCACAAAACACTGCAGGAAGCACTCAGGAAGGGGAAGGCTGGGAGAAAATCTGAGAATGAGGAGAATTGAGGCGTCAGGGTCAGCCCTGAGCCTGAACGTGACCCTTCTGCCAGGGAAGAAAGGGGCCAAAGCCATCAGTGGCCACCTGGCTGCTGCCATGGCATCATCCCCCTCTGCAGGGGGTCAGGGCAGCCCCAGCCCTGCAGCTCCTGCAGCACTTTGCTTGCTCTGTCAGGGAAATGAAACACAAAGGGTGACGGGCCGGCATCCAAGGACAGACAGCTCTGCAAGGGTCTGCCTGGGGAGAGGGAGGATTCCTTCAGACAGCTGGGCTGGAGCAGCCTGGCCCGATACCGGAACCTCAGAGTTTATCTTTCAGCTTCCAGGATAAAGTCAGGAGCTGTTCCAAGCAAATATTTAGGAAAAGAGCAGCCTAATTTATGGAGCTGAGTGAGAGGGTGTCAAGGCCTGACTGGGCATAAAATTAAGCCTCAGTGTTTGCTGCTTCTCCTCCCTGCCAGGTGTCCAAATCTCTGCTTGGACAAAACTGGTTGTGCTGCCTGTCTCCTCAACTGGCCTGACTGGAAATTCTCCATTGGAGTCTTCCCTGGAGTCATTGAAATCCAGGGTGTGTGGGAATGGTGCTGCTCACTTAGAGAAACCTGTGGCCATCTGGTCACAGAAGATAGCAGAGCATATTTTACAGGCAGTATATGCAGGAGGAGGGTCAGTACCAGAACATCTTGATGCCCTTGACAAGAAAACATATTATTTTTCTTCCAAAAACCTACATTGCATGTGGTTCTCTTTCTTGAATCACTTGGGTATCACATTGGATTATATTGTACCCAGATTAATCCACTGCATCTACCAATCCATCTGTTAATGCTGAAGAATTCCCAGAATGTGAAGAATTCCCAGATGAACATGTCTTCAAGTGTTTATTTAAAGTATTTGGCCTTGCTAAAGACTTCATGTGATCGCTCTGGAAATGAAGAGTGTTGCCCTTGGTGCAGCTGTGCTGCTGTTTGTGGAGGGATGTGTGATTTTCTGAGCTGCAGAATTGCAGATTGGGAGGGGGAAATGGAGGCTGGATTGCTCCTTAGGGGTAGGATGGCAGAAAGCTTTGAGGAACTGTTGCTGTTGCTAGGACTATGTCCCAGACCCCACATGATTTTAATCCTGGGAGCAAGCAGCAGGAGGAGCTTTGGTTTGTGTTCCCTGCAGATCACAGAATAATAATGGAGTTGTTAAGGTTGGGAAAGGTCTTTAGGATCATCAAGTTCAGCTCGGCACCACCACCATGCTCACCACTAAACCATGTCCCCAAGCGCCACATCCACGTGTCCTTTGAACACTTCCAGGGATGGATTCCACTGCTTCACTGTTCTGATGTTTGACAATCCTTTCCACTAAGAAATTTTTCCTAACATTCGATCCAGTCCTCCCCTGACATACCTTGAGGCCATTTTCTCTGTCCCAGAACACTTTGTAGAGGAGCATCAAGTCCTGCAGTGCTGCTCTATGAACAATACTTTCTAAACAGGCAGGAACTTCTCCCTGACTTCCTGAAATCTTAAACTTGGAGGGGGGAAAGGGGTGGTATTTGATTGCTTACCCTCCATTCCTATGGAGCGCCTTACCTCAGAAGAATTGGTGTTCACGCACAACAGTGAAGCAGGAGAATTTGGTGTGAAGGGTCTGGAGATGTGGATCTGCTGCTGAAGATTTGCCTGAGACTTTGGTGAGGAGGAGGAGCAAGAAAAATCAGGTAAGAAAAGCCAAAATAACAAGGGACTGCTGAAAGAGGAAAGTTGGCTTTGGCTGTGCCTTAGGTCTGGAGCTCTGAGCTTGGGATGGTTTAATTTTCCCCTCTGGTGATCCAAGATGTGCTGCTGAGGGGACACTGAGGGGACACAGGGTAGTTCAGTGCTGCTGCTGCTGCTGTTTGATTTGTCTGATGCTCTGTTGACAGTTAATGATTGTTATAATTTCATTTTTTAAAAAAAGAAGTTTTCTATGAATTTTCTTTCCTGTGGAGCTGAAAATAATAGCAAAATCAATCTAAACTACCTAACACTAAGAAAACAAATAGATTCTCCAGATCATCAAATCAAGCTGCTCACAGAACTCGTGGTGGTTCTGCTCAGTTGCAGCTGTGGGACCCCAAAATAATTATTACCAGCAACCAAATGTGTGATGGGTTGGGTTTTTGTGGGGGGAGAGTTGGGTTTTCAGTGAGGGCTGTGAGAAGTAGAAACACCCCACAGAATGGAAAACATGAAGGTAGCTGCTGGTATCCCATAGGTTTAATAACATTTGGTATTGGCTTTTTTTTCCTACTCAAAAGAAGCACATAGGTAATAGCAGTGATGAGAATCTGCATTTCACCTTGGGAAGAAGCACAGCAAATTCAGTTTGTGAATACGTTTGTCTGGCAACAATGTGGAGAGTCTCTTTTTTCTGGCTGTATGGGGCAGTGGGGAACCTACAGAAACCTAGAAAAAACCCAGCAGCCTTTAGGAAGGAAAACAAAGGAAAGGTGAGAAAAAGAATCAGAGTTGTTGTGGTGGTGGGGTTGTTTTTGTTGTTTGGGGTTTTTTGCTGGCTGTGTCCCTGGTTGTAGCCATGGCACAGTCAAGGTGCTGATAGGATTTTCCTAAATATTTCTGCCTTTAATGAGGTATTTCTGGTTTATGGTGTTAAAAACCCAGCTGAGGTGCAACAGGAGGTTGCACGCAGCATGGTGGGCAGTGGATTAGCAGGAGAGAGGATCCTAATCCCAGAAACAATGTTCCCTTTTCTTTGCAGAGTGACATATCTGGCATAGCTGCAGTATTGGACTGTCACCTCTGCAGGAAGGCTCCTGGAAAGGCAGGAGCAAAGGCAAAGAGAAGGGGAGAGGGCAGCACAAATGTTCTGAGCAGAGAGCTGCAGACAGAGCAAGAACCGAGGGTGCAGTCCCAAGGGACTGTGCTGAGCCGGGCAGAGGAGTTTTGTAGATGTCAACAGCCAAACCCCAGGAGCACGGGCTGTACTTTCCTACCCAAACACAGCAGCAATCAGCATTTTGACTTCAGTTTGCTCAGGGCTTTTTGGTTTGGGTTTTTTTGGGGGGGAGTTATAGTTTTTTGTTGGTTTTTTTGTTTGTTTGTTTGGGGGGTTGTTTTGGTTTTTTTGGGGGGGTTGGATTTTTTGTTGTTTTTTCTGGGGGTTTTGTTTGTTTGTTTTTGTTGTTGTTTGGGTATTTTTTCTTTATCTTTACCGATACTTGCATGACTTTTGGTGAGGTTGTACCTCCCCTGGTCTGCGTGCTCAGTGCAGGCTGAGAGCCAGGTCCCTGTTCCCAGGAAATGCTGGGTGCCCATCTCTGCTGTACAGCAAACTGGGAGCAGCTTTGCCAGATGTGCAGGCACAGCCTCCTGCTGGTGGCCTGTCCAGATGCTGGCTGCCTCTGCAGGGCTGTGATGCAGCTGCCTGAAAGTCCACCTCATGCTGGGGAATGCTCATATTTTGTGGGCAGTTTGAGACCTCCTGTCAGCCTTAACCCAGCCAAGGGGGTCCTTCAGGTTGGCAAAACAGCTGGGATTGAAGGTAGCAAAAAACCTGGTCCCATTCTACATCTGGGATCACTGCAGGACCCTGACAGCAGAGGTGATTATGGTAAGAGTAGGAGGATGAAGATGTCTTCAAGGAAAAAATCCATTTAAAGCTGCACAATGTGAAATATGGAGGCTTTATTTGCTCACCATAAGCTTACAAAGCTTTCTCCTCCACTGAAAACTAAGACAAAGCTCTCCTTTCACAGTGGCTCTGTCTAAATCTAATGTGGTCCCACCTATGCTTAATTTAGCTTTTTATTACCCACGTCCTTTTTTTAAAAAGAAACAAATACCTAAATTTAATATCACTGATTTCTTTGTCTAAAGACACAGTCTGAGGAACTGTTGCAAATTTGCTGATAAACTTCAGCTGAGGAAAAGAAGGAAAAAGTTGAAAGGCTTCCCTTGGAAAACAGCAGGTGTGAACACCTGGACACTTCAGTGTGAAGTGGCTTTTTTATTTTTAAATTGGCTTTTTTTTAAAAAGTGGTTAAGAAACTCAGAGAAAAATTGAGTTATCAGATAGGAATACTACCCTGAGTGAGTGCTGATATTGAAAATTACTTGTTCTGATAATGGGAAGCTGCCCAGCTTTCTCCCTTTGTGATGAATGCAGGTGTCTCCTGCTTTTAATTTTTATAGACTTCACAGTGGAGAGAAAACTGCTTTTGGAAACCATCTGCTCTGTGGCAACGAGGCTCCTGTAGTTTGAGGCTGGCTCTAGTGTTATTCTGTGTAATTAAGTGGAGCAAGAGGGGCTTCTGCAAATGGTGATGCTCCCTCAAAGGTGGAGTGCACTTAAAACAGGATTAGCCAACAAGCTGATTTAGGGGATGGAGTCAGACAATGCAATCCTCCCAAATCTGGCTTTGCATATGGAAAAGGAGCTGCAGGAAGCAGGGGCTGAGGGCAGACCTGCAGCCTGGCTGCAGCACCATCCCTCCCCTGCTGTCCCAGCCTCACCTGCAGGAAGAGCACGGGGCTTGACTGGGGAGGCATCTGTGATCCTGTGGTGAAAGGAAAAAGGGTGTTTGTCCATAGCTCAGATTGCAATTCCAGAAGGCTAGAAGGGAGCAGCACTTGGAAATTAAAATGAGATTTAAAGTAGTAATTAAGGGTTCTGCCACTGAACAACACCAATGAACTGGCTGGGAATAAATCAGATTTCACTTGAAGGAAGTGACCTGGAAATATATTATTGCCTGTCCCCTGGCCAAACCTCCTCACCATGGGGTGTCATTGCATGGAGCTGAGGTCACCCTGGCTGCAGCTGAGGAGGGCTCAGCTGGGGAGTGAAACCTCCTGGACAGAACCTTGGGAGCCTCTAAGGTGGCTTCAGCTCCAAACCATGGAAATAGCAGCTCCAGTAGACCAGCCCTCATTGGTACAATTTTGTCTCTTGAAAATGCACACAGAATCTTTTATTAAAAACCCTGCAGATGAGTTAACAGCTGGGGGAAGCTGGAATATGATTAATGTCTCGTGAATTAGCCCTGGAGGTACTTTATGGAAATAAGATTTACAACACTATTACACGCAGTCCTGAATGTGCTTTACATTTTTAAATGAGGGGAATGAATGTTTCTCTCTGCCCTGCTCCCTTCTCCCTTGGGCCCTGCAGAGGTACAGGAAGATGATCCCAGCTGATCTGGGATGGAAGGCTTTGGTGCTTGGGGAGGTATTGGACTGTGCACTAAATCGAATGATCTTCCTGGCCCCAGTGCTTCATCAAGCAAGGAACCAAAATGTGTCCTGACACGTAGGATGCAATTACAAGTCATTAACAGAGAAATTAGGGATGCCAGGATGGAAAGAAGGGATCCATCAGGCTGGTTTGTCCATCCTCTCTGCCAAAGCAACATTGCTCCTGACAACACATGCTCGGGTGCTTCTGGAACAATTGAGCTCCTGACACCTTTGGGGTGCTGTGGTGCTCCAGGCACTCCTGCTTATTCCAGTGTTCTAAATGTTCTGCTTGAGATTCCCCCTCCAGAGCACACAGGCCTTCCTGGCGGGAGTTGGCAATCCCTGTGGAAGAGGAAAGGTGGCTGTCCCCTCGTGGGAGCCCTCTGCAGCTGGCACCAGGTTACCCTGGCTTTGTCTTACTGCAAGAAATGCTGTTTATGACCCTGCTTGGCCACAGGAGAACTTTCCTATTCCTTATGTCTGTCACAGAGGGCTTTTCCAACCATAACTATTCCATTATCAACCCAGCACTACCCAATATTCACCTCTAAACCTCAAGTGCCACATCCACACCTTTGCTGAACACTCTTAGGGACGGTGACTCCAGCACTTCCCTGGGCAGCCTGTTCCCATGTTTCCAGGGAGGAATTTCTCCTAATATCTCATCTAAATATCAGCTGGCATCTGAGGAGAAGCTGAGAGGAAGGAAGGAAAGACCCACCCACATGAGGTGAGGCTGAGCTAATTTGGGTAACACAGGGTAATTAACCTGGTGGAAGGATGATCTTTGGGGGCAAGTGATGAAGCAGGTGGTTGTCTCTACTAAAGCACTGGTTTTAGTGGGGCTAGATGATGAAAGAAGAGCTCTGAACTGGCTTTGAACTCATGCTGGTTTTTATTATCCCCAAATCCAGTATTTTCCATGAGTCCCTGGTGTTTTTAAAAGCTGTTTAGGAGGAGACTGTTTTGCTAGAACACCCTTGCCATCTATAGGGGTCCCTAAGCTTAGCAATGAGCCTTTCTGCTGAAGGCCAGGCTATCCCAGGTGATCCCAGACCCCAGAATTATGCCAGCCAGACCTGCCTCTATGTCTGGTATGGTGTCTGCTCCAGACAAGCTGAACGCTACAATTATTCTCTAATTTACTCGGTATTTTTCAGAAGATTTGAGCAATCTGAGATAAATTGGGAACAGAAAGTGAAGATGGCTTATTTCCCCTTTACCCTAAATGCAGTGGAGGAGTGGGATAGCTGATCCACAGGCAAGCTGGTAAGGGACTCGTGTGACACAAAGCTTTTCTGTGACATGTCCAGGAAAAAACTTGTTTTTCTCTCTGAAGTGCACTCAGGGAAGCCCGGCTCTGCTGGGAGCAGGGTGTAGAGCATGCACAGCTCCTGGGAAGGTGGATGCACACTGCGTGCAAGAGTGTGGAGCAGAGATGGCTAAAGCTCCAGTGTGGCTCACAGCCAGGGCCCTGGGGGCACCGTACCTCGGGCTGGCTCTGCCCTGTGCCCAGGCAGCCATCAGGTGCCACTGTGCAATGGGCTGAGAGCCCAGCTGCTGCTGCTGTGGTCACATCGTGTCGTTCTGCTGGGCTTCCAAGGGACCAGTGCCTTTGATGCCTTAGGATTTTGGCTTTTGTATTTTCATATATTTGTAACCCTGCAGTTCTTAGTGTGTAACTCTGAGCTCCATGCACAGTGCTAGCTACTGTCTTCACATTTTGGGCAGACACAGCAATTCCTCTCCAGGCCTGGCAGTCAAGGACACCTCACTGCCTCAGGCCCCAGAGATGAGAACAAAAGAGAGTTGTGGGGAGCAAACTTGGGGTACATGACTTCATCACCTGAAGCTGGAATTGGAAGATTAACCCCCAATATGCAAATGGACCAAACTTATCAAAATATGACAAGCCCTGACCTGTCATCCATTTCTGGGTGTAGCCCTGGGGGGCTTTGTCTGCCCTAAATGTACCTGAAATCCCTTCAATAAATAGAATTGCTTTTTATTCTCTAATTTTGTCTGGCCTCTGTTTCAGGTAGCCCCAAAAGGCATCATCTTTCTTCTGGGCTCACGGGCTGAGGCGTGGAGCTGGGAAACTCCTGCGGCTACGCTTGGCAGCGATGCTAAAACCAAGCCTCTCTTGACCCTTATTTTGGTTTTTATTCCCATCTAGTGGCAGGCCTGGGGAACTGAACGTTTAAATCAAAGTGAAGACTGCCCCAAAGGGTGCATGATGTAATCTCATAGCCCCTTGCTCTTCCTTTAATGCTTTGTCCCCACCAGTTTTGTCTTTCTTTTGGGACTATATTTCAAATTAGCTGGTGCCTTCCCACAAATGCAGCCCTGAATCTCCATGTGAAAATATACTTGTGTTACAGCCCATGCCTATGCCAGCCTCAGTGTTTGGCTCTGCTGCAAAGTGTAGCTTTAAGGCAGCAAAATCCTGGCAGTGACAGCAGCTGCACAGGGCACAGGAATGTTCCCTCTTTGTCCCTGTTGAAGGCCCTGTGCTGCTGTGAGTGAAAAGCACTGAATCTACAATTAGCAAAGCCAGTAATGAAGTGTAACAGATCACTAACTGTACTGAACTTTGGTTTTAACTGGATTAAAAACAAAGTTTAGTACAGTCTGAGTAGGTATGTAAGCCAGTCTGAGTAGGTATCTAAGCATCTCTAAGGTGCAAGTCTTCTCTGTTTTCCTATGACTGGCTAAGCCCCAAAAGAAACGCTTTTGGATTAAAATAGTGCTGTCCTCAAATACTAGATGCCTTTGGACAGATCACCTGCAGGCTCACTATGCTGTCACTAACATGAGGTTCATAAATCTTTAATCTGAAATTGAAATCTCCCAAGAGTCCCTATCTGAAACAACATGAATGTCACCAGGCAGAGACCTGAACTTGTACCACAGAGATAAATAATCCTAGAGCTGGACTTCCCTAAACTCTGCAGGATCTTCTGTACCTCACTGCAGTTCTCTTGGAGAAATTATTGAGGCAGAGGGGCTGTGTTCCTGCTGCTGGTCCTACACAAATGGAAAAGAGGGGTTATGACTGTATTCTCTGATTAACTATAAACCCATTCTTTCAGGCTTTGGGATCAAAGACTGGGGATTTTTTCTCATGATTGTAGATGCTATCTGGGGAGGGTCCTGGTTTCCATGCAAAGAACATTCTGGGGCTGAACACTCTTCTCTCTCAGCTGTCCACCAAGAAAGTGCTGATTGATGCAAATCAGTTTAATTTATCTGTTAGAGGGTTTTGTTGATGAAAATCAATGAAATACCTTCATAACAAGCAGATGCAAGTAACTGAGGTGGCTGGTCCATGAGTGGGCTCTTACAATCCAGCTCCCAAGTAAAGGAGACAGTGATGCCTTGGCAACCCCAGTGAGAAAAAAAAATGGGGAAAAAAAAAAAAAAGGAGGAGGGAATATGATCAGATAGTGAAAGATGCAGTCTTGCTGCTAAAGATGTGGCAGAACAGTAAATCTGCCCTTAACCAGAGATACACAAAGGTAAAGATTCCAGCTCGAATAGAAAAAAAAAAGAAACTGGAAATTATCTCAGCTGTTGACAAACTGTTTTAAAAAGAAAAAAAAATCCTTAGATACCAGCCCCTCGTGCCTGTGACCTTTGCTGCTCCTGGTGCTGCAGCACAGCTCTGTTGCTCTGTGCTGAAGGGATGTGAGTGCCATGTGCAGGAGTTTTCCCATGGGCTGCAGCAAGGTTTGCTCCTTGGCTCCAGTTTTTCTGTGTTTCTGTCATGCTCCACTTCGCTCAGGGTTGCCAGGGTGTAATGAATGATCTGGGGTTGCATAACTCGGGTTTCAGGGAAAGGAAGGAGATGAATGAAGTGTGGCTGAGGCTGGAGTGGAGCAGGGGGGTGGCAGAGTCCTGGCACATCTGTTCAGGAGAGCAATTCAGTGAAGGAATGGAGGAGCCTTCTGTCCTGCAGCATTTGAGATTGATAAGGCACACTGTGCTCCCTAAAGAAGCAGTCTCCCTGCTTCCCGAAATTCACCATTTAATGTTTCTGCTTTCTCAGTATTTAAGCACAGCTGACCTCTGTGATCTGGGGAAACAGGAGGAAGTGAATGGAGATATGAAAAATAGGGTGCTTCACGGTTGGTTTGGAGGGGAGAGGTTTGTGTCATGTATCACTCCTCCCCTAAAGTTCTGGTCCTTCTCTTCCCCAGGATCTGACACTGCAAAGCAAGATTTTGTAAAATGCCAGAGCTCATGGGTGTCCTCATGAGCTCCTGAAGGAATGGATGCACGTGAGTTGTGCCAGTGCACACTCCTGCTTCATGGCAAACAACCAGGAACACAGAACAGCAAATGTTTCTGGTTTAAATGTCCATCTCTAGTGGATTTTTAGCTACATTCATGTTGCTGTTTGGACTCTGTGATGTTTCTGATTCTCTGGCTGGGGCAGAGATGCTCAGTGCTTTGACTGAAGAGCTGTTGGAGCTGAGGTGGGGTTTGGTCTGCCTGGGACCAATAGTGATCATTGCTCTGCCAATTGGAACACCTTCAGCAACCCAGAGGGGTTTAGGAGTGAGGGGAGAGAAGTCTGGATTCACCCTGCTTTTCAGCTTGTGCTTGCTCCCAGCTGCTGGGGAGGTGCAGGCACCCACCCGTGGGCAGGCTCTGGCTCCTTGTTTCACTTCTACTGTGTGTTCAGATGTCTCCACATCAAATTTCCACCCAAAGCTGCATTTAGAGTCCACTTGTAGAAGATAATTCCTGCAGTCACTGCAGGGAGAGATGAATTGAGCTCTGAAAGTTGAGTACAAGTCCCTCTGTCTGTCCCCCCTTTCTCAACCTTTAACTTTTTTAGGTCAAACAAAGCCTTTTATCTGCCTGGTGCCTTAGGTCTTTCATGATGATAGATACAAAATATGTTGAAAAGGCTTTCCTGCATTACAATAAACCACTGCACATTTTCATCCCATTTTTGTGCCTCTCATCCTGCCATAAGGTTAAAGCAATAAATACCCTGTGGGAGATTTTGGCTCTCTCCTAATGATCTTTAACTCCTTGAAATGATTTTGTGAACCTTAGCCTACATTAAGTGCTTGCTTCTATTTATGGCTCAGTAACCACCAGCAAGTTAGAGCTGATAGATGAGGCAAAAGCTAAAAAGGGAACTTTTCTGACATCACAACAGATTTTAAGAAGTCCTGTGCAGCTATTCTGGGAGCTCAGCTGCCAGGTTGGCACTACATGGGGTGTCACTGTGGCTGCAAAAGCAGCCGTAGCAGCACGTGGAGCATTGAGACAAGCAGGCTGCAGTTCTGCCTTGCTTTTCCTGCCATCAAACACACCTGAAAATTGAAAAGAAGCTAAGTCCAGCCAAATGTCAGTGATGAGGGGGGTCATTCCTGGCAGGCTTTGCAGGTTTGTGCTGGAACACACCACAGCTTTAGGCAACTTCTCCATCATGGAATTACTCTGGTGAAGACTTCTGAGATCAGCAAGTCCACCAACCCAGCAGCACCACCATGTCCTTGAGTGCCACATCCTTGTGGGTTTTGAGCATTTCCAGGGATGGTGACTTCACCATTTCTCTGGGCAGCCTGTGCCAGCGCTTCACTCCCTTTCCATGAAGACATTTTTCCTCATCTCCACATCTGATCCACATCCTGGCCTCGCAGGGCAGTGCTGGTGGGTGGTGGAGATGCACAAAGAATCATGACAAAACTGCTGCCACCTCTTTTGGTTCCTTTGGCAGCAGGACTGGACAAATGGGTCCATTGGAGGCTGTCCTGGAGATCTGGGTTTGGCACAGAGGATCTCACCTCACACACACTTGAGTGCAAAATGCCACTCTGGCACCACCAGTGACCAGTGGCAGCCAGCAGTGACAGATCACAAAGAAAAAAATGCAGAATTGGCTTTTAAAAATTAAAAAAAACATGAAAAATCATCATGGAGGTCCTCTTTTCAACAGCTTGCATGCTACAAACACGATGATAAGAAAAACACCTCGCTCTGCCCAGTGCTGAGCAGAAATGAAGCATTTCAGGGCTTGCAGGAGCTTCAGATGCTCACAGTTTGCTGGTTATCCTAATGTTTTGCCTTGCCTGACCTATCTCCTCAGGGCAGCAATAAAAATAACCAGCTTCAGTCCACTACTTGGCTGCTAATTGTCCACTTGTAGATCTTAGTCCCAGCTGGGCCTGCTCCTGCCCAAAGGCAGTTGTGCTCAGTAAAGTGGCTGCTCCCATTTGCAGCAGCTTCACAATAGGAGCAGGTGGCTGCCATTTTCCATGCGAGAAAGCTCTTTGGAGGGAAGGAAAAGGGGCAAATGAGGAGAGGAAAAGAAAAAAACAATCCAAACAAAAACATACCATGCAAAGTATCAGAGAAAGGAGAGCCTCTGCACTGCTGAGGTAAAAATGGACAGAAACCAAGAGCATACAGAAATTTAAAAATGAAGCACTATTTCAGGGTGGAGGGGGGAGAAGGGAAATGCTGCTTCTGTCATTCCTCTGCTAACCACTGCATCCAGGGCTGCTCTCCCTGCTTTCCACCTCGATCAGTATGCAGCATCCAAGTATTTCCCAGTGAAGATGCAGCCTGCTCTACAGCTAATTTTAGCCTCCTGATTATGACTTCCTTCAGTGAGCTACCTTGCCTTGACAGCTTACAAGTAGTATGTATTTTCCCTGGGGTGCTGCAGACCAGAGGTGGAAACCTGCAGTGAAGCACAAAGAGAGGAAATGGCAAGAAATCACTTAACGGCTGCGAGCTTCAGAGCTCTGCTTCCCTGAGCAGGGGAAAAAGGAAACTTCTGAAGTGCCTGTCTCACCCTCTCACCACTCACAGGCATCACCTGCAATGGGGACAGCACAGAGCTTGTCTCTGGGAAGAAACAATAGAGGAGAAGTGCCACAGAAGCTGCTTGTTCAACAGCACCGCTTAGCAGAAGCCAGGTTTTTTGTATCAAAGGGAATTCTGCTATTTTTGAATTGTTTATTCATGCAGAAAGGTTGACAATGAAGCCTTTGAATTTTTTTTTTTTTTTTTTTTTTTGCCTTGTGACAGCTTGGGAGGGAACCTATCAGTCTCTGGAAGGGCTTTATATTGTTGTACTCAATTCCTGTATCTGTTCTGCTGCACCATCCAGCATCTCCAAAATCTCCTCCCTCTGCCCACATCACGTACACAGGACATGAGCAGAGTGCAGGCAGTGGCTGGGCACTCACTGCTGCCCTCTTTCCCACCACAAACATCTTGGAGCCACCCAAGAAAACCGACAGGAGCAGTTTGGAGGCAAGGGAAAGGCTGTGGCTGTTCACTCAGCCTGTTGCTGAGATGGAGATCTTCCTGCAAAGGGACATCGTGGGTAGCAAAGGTTTATATGGGATCCAGGGGGAAATGGCCAGTCTGGGGGAGACATCCCTAAAGTGCTGCTGGAGACGGAGGGATTGCATCTGCTCAGAGTCCCAGGAGCTGGAAGGGTTTTGAGGTGTTAGAGACAATCAATATCCCACTTTTGTCCTGCTCTTTACCTCCCCTGCCTTTGCTTTCAGCTCCTGTTAGAAGTGACACAGGAACTGATGGACAGGCGTGTGACTCATCATCTCTCAAACTCAGACTTTTATGCCCTCTTACATTTTCTTTTTATTCTATCCAAGCTTTTTTTCATTGTAAAAAATTATTTCTATTTGGAAAATGAAAGGCAAATTCTTGTAAAATTCTTAAACTGTTTGTTAGAGCATTAGTAACTCTTTTTCATTCATCTTTTAGGATAAAATATCAAGTTTGTATGTTGAGATTGTTCTGTATTTTCACAAGATGTTCTGCCCTCAGGCATACAACATTTTTGAAGCACAATCATCTTTAGCTCATGAATTTCCCAGAACAATGTTTAACAATGTGAAAAACAGTCCTGGATGCAGGTGAGGCTTTAATGAATTGTAAGAGCTTGTTATTCTGATGTCCAGGTCATCTCATTCCAAAATAACTCCGAGAAGGGAATTTTTCAGAGGGGTCTGGGCTGGGAGGCACAGTGCTCAGACTGTCACAGGAAGGATTTCTCTTTTTAGTCAGGAATATCTTGTGACTCTGCTAGCCTGAGGCTGTAGACGCTTCCCCATCTTCAAAGGGCTGAATCTGTGGCTGATGTTTGGATGTTCTTGCTGTGGATTTCACCTGGAAAAGGTGTTCTAGCTTTTTCATTGTCTCTGGACAGAGGTGCTCAACAGCACAGAGAGCTGCAGCCTGCTCCTTGTTTCTGAGGGAGGATTAGCTGGGGTGAGCATTGAGGGCTACAATTCCAGACTCGGATGTGCACTGAGCAAACGAGGGACTCTGTGCAAACCCCCCAGTGATTCCACCTCCAGGGAGAGGAGTGCTTTACCAGGAGTCCAAAAATTCATGGAGAAGTCAGAAACTGGCTGGAGAACACATGGAGCAGAGGGAAAAGAGGTTGGAAACCAAGCTCTGGGATCTGAGAGCTCTCTAAACGACAGAAGATAAGTTTGTAATTATTTGTGCAGATTCATCTGGAGATACCCACACAGTGAGTTCCTCCTTTACTTGGGATGAGGAAAGGATGGATTTTACTTTGCTTGGATTGGGCGCAGGGATGAGGCAGTGCCTGGCCTTGGGTCATGCCTTGATAAAGATCCCCTCCACTTCCAGGGCATCAGCAACATCCTGCCAGGGCTGGGCTGAGCTGTGAAATCCCTCAGAAAAGAGTTTCACTATGCTGGCAGCCAGAGCACGAGCACAGGGCACTGACAGCCCTGCAGACCTTCCCTTCCCAGTGAATCTAGAGCAGATTGATGTGTGACAGGCTGGGACAGCACAGCTGGCAGTCCTGGCACTGCCACGTTTGGAGAGCAGTGCTCCTGAGTAGCCTGATGGAAATAACACTCAGGAGCATTTCTGCCATGCCCAGCTGCTGTTTGCTCACACAGCAGGGAATAAAGGGTTTCCTTGGTTTATTAGGTTTTACTCTCAGATCTGCTGAAGGCAGCGACAAGCTCCCATCCTTCAAAAAAATTCAGTATAACTTGGAAACAAAGAGACTTGGGGATCAACGGTGATTGTATTAATATTTGCCTGGCAGATTAGCTCTGAGGAGCTGGTAATTCATGAGCTCTTTGTTCACCATGGTTTAGTGCCCATGGATTCTCTCTCTGGAAGTGTCTTGCTGCAGCATTTCTGCCTTTTGAGGTCAATGCAATGAGCTGCGTGGGTGTTTTTAGACATGAATCACATGCAAAGGCTGATTCTCTTTTTCTTTTCCACTTTTTTCCCCCCCGACATACTAGGCAGTAAAAAAAAAAAAAAAAAAAAAAAAAGAAAAGAGAGAAAAAACAGCCCTGCAAATTCCCAGACTTCTTTTTCAGCTGAAAAACAATGTGAAGTTTTTACCCATTAATTGTTCTCTCTCATCCACTGTGGGTCTGTGCATCACATCTGCAGCATGGTTTATGCAGATGTGTCCTGTGGGGCAGGTGGGAACCCTGTGCTCACCTGGTTTTGTGGCACTGCAGGTGTTGCTCAGCCTCCCCAGCAGAGTGAGGTGCTCCTAAAGCCAGGCTTGGGCAGAGGCAGCAAGGAAAAGAGAAGATAAGGAAAACCTGAGGAAGGAGGAAAGGTTAGCAGCAAAGGACACGTGGGAATGGCTTGTTGAGGTTTTCAGACATGCCTGGCTTGTACTTTTGGCACTGAGCTCAGTAAGTCCAGAGCAGAAGTGAGCTTTGGTTCTCTGTTCCACATCCTCTGGAAGGAAGGGAATTGTCAGGAATGGCAGTGCCCTGAGGAACCCCCTCCTGCATTTTGTGGGCCCCAGCTCCCCTGCCTGGGTGCCTTACCAGTGCTGATGAGGCTCAGTGACATCTTCCTTTGGAACACTGGTCCCCAGGAGGAACGTGGGAGTCTCTGGAAGGGTTTTCTTTTGTCCAGGGTATTTCCTCTGCTAAAACTGCTGCGGAGGAGCTGCTCAGGAAGCAGGGCAGAGGCATGTCACCACATTTCTCCTCACAGAGAAAAGCAGGGCACAATTCTTCCCAAGAATATTTCTGAGATTCACATTCTCTGAGCCTCAAAGAAAGGAAAAACAATTCTTATCATTTGCTGTGCCTGTGTTTGTGCCAAAGCAGGATGCAATATGGAGATTGTTCACCCACAGGGATGGTGTTTTGGTCCCTTGGCCTGTCAGGGCCAAGTGTGTGTGTGTGTGGGGACTGTCGGGGGACAGCCACGAGATTCTGGGCAGTGTGTGCAGAGCTGAGTGCTGGGCAGATTCAGTTTAGATGTAATGTAACATAGTGTAATATAGTCTAGAATAATACAGTGTAATAAAGTAATTAATTAGCCTTCTGATAAGATGCAGTCAGATGCATCATTCTCTCCCCTCATGGGGGGTTGCCTGCAAATTCTATAGAGGCACACCCCGTTCTGTGTTTGATTTGGATGTCTGTGCCTTGGGGGACAGCTCTGCTGAGCGTGCCCTGAGGCAGCTGTGCATCTTGAAAAGAGCAGGTTTGCTCTCCTGTTTTTATCCTCCTCTCTAAGGATGTGCTGTTTGATGTGTCCCTTCCCTACTGACGAGCTGGCAGTCTCAGGGCTGGGAGCAATGCTTGGATAAACCTCCACTGTCATTTCAGCTGCTTTTACAGCTGATAACCTTGGGCTGCTTTCAAAACCCATGTCACAAAGTCTCATGCAGCAGCACAAGGCACCAGATGTGCTGTTGCAGGGCAAGGGCTTCTCTCGGCCATGACAGAGGCAGGTATTCAGAAGCCAAGCAGTTTCTGAGGTCAGCTGGGGTGGGAGGTGAGGAAATTTCATGGGTGTGTGTCTGCTTGGCTTCCCTTTAGAGTCTGTGGGCATTTTAGGGACTCAGTGATGCCTTAGGATTTTAGCTTGTATATTTTTCATATATTTGTAACCCTGCAGTTCTTTAGTGTGTAACTCTGAACTCCATGCACAGTGTGAGCTGCAGCTTTCCCATTTTGGGCAGACACAGCAATTCCTCTCCAGGCCTGGCAATCAAGGACACCTCACTGCCTCAGGCCTGAGAGATGGAAACAAAAGGGAGCTGGGGGAGCAAACTTGGAGTACATGACTTCATTAGCTGAAGCTGGAAGATTAACCCCCAATATGCAAATGGACCAAAGTTATAAAAGTGTGAAAACCTGTGACCTGTCATCCATTTTGGCTGTACCCCTGGAGGGCTTTGTCTGTCCTGAATGTACCTGAAGGCCCTTCAATAAATAGAACTGCTTTTTATTCCCTTCATTTCGTCTGGCCTCTGTTTCAGGTAGCCCCAAAAGGCATCAACATGCAGCAGGGAGGAAAGGTGACATTGAGACAGACAGGACACAGAAGTCATCTGCAGTGATGGCCCTCATGGGTGGACCTTTGATGCCTTTTTCCACTTGGAAATGAAACAACACATGGAAATGAAACAACACATGCTTTTGAGATAATATTAATACAGGAGGTAATATAGAAGTGGATATTTATTGAAGGCTTCCAGGGGCAGTTATGGAAAAATATCCCAAAAAGCCCACCCCCACGGGTGTGAATACAGTTTGATAGGTTTTAAGAATTTAGCATAATTGACAAAAATCACCAATTAGGAGGACAAGTGGTGATGCAATTCCTCCCCAGGCCAAGCCCCTTCTCTGGAGCCCACTCTCATTACTAGCTGCAATGTGTTGATGAAAATGTGTCTGGAGGAGCTGTTTTCATCCTTGGTAGCCAGGGAAAACCAAGATGGGATAAGGGCCCTTGGAATCTGCTTCGTCTTTCTGACTAGGGAAAGGGCATGGAAAATTACTGGGGAAACAAGCCACTAATACAATAGGCTACAAATGTATGTGTAAAGAGTTCAGAGAATATATAAATGTTGCCACATTTCTCCTCACGGAGAAAAGCAGCGCACAGTTTTTCCCAAGAATATTTCTGGGATTCACATTCTCTGAACATCAGAGAAAGAAAACACAATTCTTATCACTTGCTGTGCCTGCGTTGTGCCAAAGTAGAATGCAATAAGGAGATTGTTTGCCCAAAGTGAGGATGTTTTGTTCCCTTGG
The DNA here is from genome assembly GCF_015832195.1 of Motacilla alba alba. Lineage (NCBI taxonomy): Eukaryota > Metazoa > Chordata > Aves > Passeriformes > Motacillidae > Motacilla > Motacilla alba. Next base: position 17,189,160 of record NC_052045.1, on the reverse strand, counting down.
CCTATCAGGACCAAGAGTGTGTGTGTGTGGGGACTGTCGGGGGACAGACACAGGACAGTCATGGAAGAATGAGAGATGAGTGCAGTTCTGTGCAGTTGTGAGCAAGAGTGAGTGCATGGCAGATTCAGTTTTAGATGTATAGAATAATATAGTAGAATAAAGTATTTAATTGGCCTTCTGATGACGGAGTCAGATGTGTCTTTTTCTCTCCCCTCGTCGGAGTCGTCCTTGATTTACAATATATAAAAGGGAAGAAAATGTAGAAACCAAAATGGCATCACCTTGTGCCCTCCTCAGTTCTCACAGAGCAGTGCAAGAGCCCTGCTTGCCTTTAGCCAAGGCTGTGGCACTGCCCTGTCCTGCTCTGAGCAGCTCAAGCACAAAGTGCTTCATGGGGTTTGTGGGGCAGAACACAGAGTGGCCCCTTAGCTCTGCTCTGTGCCCCTCAGCAAGTCACAGGAGGGGATTATCAGGTCTCATTTGGAGTGACTGAATTACTGCTGGCTCCAAGGATGCTGATGGTGGGCAAAAGCACTGGGGTTTTGCCTCAGGGGCCTGAACTTCAGCACCGACATTTAAAGGTTTTCAGTTTATTTCAAGCCAATACAGCATTTGGGGTTTTATAGCAGGTACAATGACAACTCTAGGAATGGAAAACAAGGTGCTTGAAAAATAGCTCTCATCAGGTATCAAGTTCTTGTTTGAAAGGTAGGAATCTTTGTGCAAATAACTTTTTTTTACTAGAGGAGCACTGTCAAGCGCCATTCTGATACTATATTTAGCTTTTAAATTAAGTGTTCTCTGAAATCTTCATTTGCTGAGTGCTCTGAGCCTTTTGTCTGCAGCACAGTGGAGCAAGTGGTCTGCCAAGAGCTCTGGGATGTGTGGATTGATGTCTGTGTATGCTGGGCGCAGGCTCTGGAGCTGCAGTGCCCTTGGAGTGAAGTGTTCAGCTGCTTTTAAGCTAAGTCATGGTCTGCAGCCTCTCTGTCCTTCACCTTCTGGAGTGGAGATGTTATGAAGCAGCTTTTAGTGCTTGAATGTGTAAACACTTAAATGTTTGGGCTTAGAAACTCATGGTTTGGGGTGTGGTTTGGAGGACTGGGGAGGGAGAGATTGTCAGGAAAATGGACCTGTGCAGAAATGTCCTGGAGGTGAGATGACAGGTGTGGGGAGGACGTGAATCTTCTTTATTGCTTGCAGTTGTGGCTGCCAGGCAGGGGAATGAGCTTTCCCAGACAGCTCTGCAGTGACTGCTGTGCTCTCAGAGTGGCTCTGTATCTGCACTGAGGCTGGCAGAGGGTTGGGAATACGGTGAAGGGATACCCAGAGCCATGGAACGTGCTGAGTTGGAGGGGACCCATCAGGATTGTTGGGTCCAACTCCTCATCCTGCACAGGACGCCCCAAGAAGGCACAGCCAGATGTGAACCACTGAGCAGCTGCTGAGATGTGCTGCCTGCACGGCACTGTCAGCAGCACAGCTTTGTCAGAAAGAGCTAAAAGAAGGCACAAGTCAAACAGGCATGTTTCTGCAAGCGTAGGGGACAGTGTCATCAACTCCCTGTGTGTTGTACCTTGTGGTTTTAGGGTTTAACCTGGCTTCAGAGCTGCACTCCACTGAGTACCAGCTGTCCTCTCATGCTGGATCACTGCTGAAGGAAAGGAACTGGCTCTGAGGTTCCCTTTTCTAACAGGAAAGTGTCAAGGTCGGGAAAAGTGTGATGAGGCAATTTCTGAACACCTTCTAACACACAAAGAACCTCTTCAGCTGCACGAGGTATAAATGCTTACCTTTCTTAGGCTGCACCTCAGCTCTGACCTGGTGAAGAAGCTGTTGGTGGCACCCAGCTCAGGTGTGCAGTGCTGCAGGCTGGCTGGGGGCTGCCAAGGAGACACTGTGAAGCTTTCTGTAGGACTGTCCTGTACCCTGAGTGTAAACACACATTGCAAGGTGCAGAAAGGACCAAAACACTGCTCCAGGTCAGCTCTGGCCTTAGAGAATGGTGGATGCCATGTGTTTAAAGACTTAGCATGTTACTGAAACAATGCTGTCCTGGGTCTGGTGTTGTGAGCAATAAATGCCTGTGGATAGGCCAGGGACCTGTCTTTGGGAGATCTGGCTCAAGGGCTATGTTCTTCTGATGCCTCAGGTTTTAGCTTTTATATTTTTCAGATTCTGTACTGCTTTAGTGGATTCTTTTGGGCTTCATATCAGGGGATGGTGAGCTCTCTGCACAGAGCAGGGAGACAAAACAATTCCTGCTCCAGCTGGGCACCAAGGACAAATGATCCAAATCTCAGGCCCAAGAGCACAAACAGTGTGGGCTGAAGAGAAAAACAAGCAGGATGGGACTGCATAATCTGAAGCTGTAATTTGACAATTAACTCCAATATGCAAATGGAGCAGAACTGATCAAAGTGAAAGACCCCGTGAGCGGTCGGGGATTTTGTGACCATTTTGGTTCATCCTGGGTGAGGCCCTGGCTGGGCTCTTGTGCTGCCCAAGGTGCATCCATTGACGCCTCCTAATAAATCCCTCCTTTATTCTGTAACTCTGTCCAGCCCCTGCTCTAAGTCAGCCTTCACAAGGCATCATATCTGACAGCAATTTTGCTCTGAGTTCCTCACAAGGGACCAACACTTGGGGTTGAAGTGTTATTGACACAACACCTGAGGAGAGGTGCTGTGTAAAAAAGAGAGGAATGACTTCAAGCTTTGGTGAGAAGCACAAGACCACCCCAGCCAAGGATGGTCAGAAGGTAGAGAAGTGCTGCTTTTCACTCAAGCCTTCGTTGGGAAGATCCTACTGCTGTGCCGTGGGATCAGAGGCAGCAGCGCCTGTCACATTCCTCTCCCAGCTGCATCACTCCTCCTTTCAGTGCTGGGAAAGGAAATGTCTTCCTGCCTGTTCCTTCCCTTCCTCCCTCCCTGTTTATAAATGGTCTTCTTGGACCACCTTGCTCTCTCCTTCTTTTCACAAAAGTGCTGAAAATATAACTTCAGCTCCTTGCTGTCATACACTTTATTTGCAAGACCATGAATCAGTCATAAATTAATGAGTTGCACTGTTTTATTGTAAATAAATACTGAAAATTTAAGGCTTTCTTCTTTCTGTTCCTGTGTAGGATGGAGGCGGTTTGCAGAACTTGTATTTATTTACAATATCTCTGGATAACACGATTAAACCTACTTGGGTGCATTCTTAGAGAGATTTCATCCATTTATACCCCATCACACACCCAAGGCTTTGTTCCCAGTGCTTTCACACATATTCCTATTCACACTCCAGTCATTCTCACCCTAATATTGCTGAAAGAACCAGAAGTTTGGGAACAGCTTTGCCTTCCTTGCTTTGCATCTCCCAGGCACTTCCCTTGGCCTCTAATAATGCTCAGTAACAATCCCAGTGGGGACTCAGCTTATCCAGGCAGGGCACAGCTGAATCATGGAACAATTTCTGTTGGAACAGACTTCAAACATGATCCAGTCCCACCCCTGCCAAGGGCAGGAACACCTTCCACTGTCCCAGGGTGCTCCAAGCCCCAATGTCCAGCCTGGCCTTGGGCACTGCCAGGGATCCAGGGCAGCCACAGCTGCTCTGGGCACCCTGTGCCAGGGCCTGCCCACCCTCATGGGGGAGAATTTCTTCCCAATATCCGATCTAAACCTGCCTCTTTCAGTTTAAGGCCATTCCCCCATGTCCTGTCACTCCAGGCTCTTGTCAAAATCCATCTCCAGCTCTCTTGGAGCCCTTTTAGACACCAGAAAGCTACAATAAGGTCATCCTATCTTTCCTCTTGGCTGATGAACCCCAACTCCCTCAGACTTTCCCCAGAGGTGCTCCCTCCATTCCCATCTTCACAGCCTCCTTTGGAGCTGCACCCACAGGTCCATGTCCTCCTTCTGCTGAGCACCCCAGAGCTGGACACAGGTTGGGGTGGCTGCAAACAGCACCTGGAGGCTGGCTGTGCCCTGCACCCCAGACTCTGTGGCGACAAGGCTCCCAAACTCCTCCACCCCGAGCTGAGGGGTCCTTTCCACACCTTTCCACAGTCCCTCTGTGCGAGGAGTGGCAGCTGCCAGAGCCCTGTAAATCCCTTTTCCTGGTGGAGGACTGAGGCCAGGAGGGAAGCTGGCAGCCAACCCTGGTTAGCAGAGCTTGGGTTCATTCGGCTGTCACCGCTGAGGGGACAAAGCCCTGCCCCGCACGGAGGACACAGCCCAGCATCCCTCCGGCAGCCACACGATGGCAGAAGAACCAAGGATCACTGCACAGCTCCTCAAAATCTCTGCTGCCAGCAGGAAAAGCGCCAGGCCCCTGTGTCTGGATGTGCTGCTTCTTCCGTGGGCTAACACGGACCCCCGCAGGAGCTCAGCCTGGCCAAGGACAGCTGAGGGGCCGCTCCTGCCAGCTCCTCTGTGGCTGCTCCACGGGCAGGTCACAGCTTCATGTCCCACACCACACAGCCCAAAGGCACACCCTGGGGACCCCTGGGGTCTCACACAGCCCAGGCCCTGCCAGGGCCTGAGGAGAGAATTCCAGCTTTTCAAAATGATGCCTTGAGACACTGCCTGGAGCAGAGGCTGGACAGAGATACAGGAATAAAGTGGGGATTTATTGAAAGGCCTTCACGAGATTCACCTTGGGCAGTGCAAGAGCCCTGCCAGGGCTACACCCAAGATGGACGAGGGTCACGAGTTTTCACACTTTTATAAGTTTTGGTCCATTTCCATATTGGGGTTCATTGTCCAATTCCAGCTCCAGGTGATGCAGCCCCATCCTCTCAGTTTGCTCTCCTCAATTCTCTGTTGTTTGCGCTTTTTGGGCCTGAAGCTGCAGCAGTGTCCTTGGTTCTGGGGCTGGAAAAGAATTGATTTGTCTGACTGAGCTGTGAGGAGAGCTTGCTAATTCTTTATATGAAGTTCAGAGTTATAGACCAATGCAGTACAGAGTCTGGAAAATAGGAAAGCTAAAACTTAAGGCATCAAAACCACGAGGCAGCTGTAAATTCTGCAGCACAGGGCCCTGAGCCACCTGCCAGAATTGGACCTGCTTTGTGCAGGCAGAGGGAGAGGTGACATCCAGATGTCCCCTCCAATCCAAATTACTCCCTGGACCAACCCTTCCCAGGCCAGCCTCTTCAAGCAGCTCTCCTCCAGCATCTCTGCACATTCTTCCCTTTGGCCCCAGACGAGCTGCTGTGGAACCAGAATTGTCATAAAGGCCTCTCAGTAATCTTCTCACCACACAGGAGCTGCTGTAACCACTCAGGCTGTGCTCACAGACTACAGGGAAAGTGTTTTCCCCCTCAATCAGCTCGTGTGCTATTTAAGAGATTCCAGAAGCACTAAACAGCTCCTGGTGGTGTCCTTTCAGGAGACAAGTTCCACAGCAGAGCCCTGAGTGCCCAGAGGAACAAGCCAAACTTCCAGCTGTCAGGACATGGAAAAACATGGAAAGCCAGCCCAATATCGGGTGGGAGAAACCCAAAGGAGTGCAAGAGAATACAACCCCATGTGGAGAGTTGTTGGAACCCTGGATGCTGAGAATTTTAGACTTTCTGTGCTGTCAGGCACAGACCCACAAGAGAACACTGCATTGACCTGAGGCCGTGGAGAAGGCTTCCAAAATGGAATGGCAGCACTGGGATTGTGGGTGTGGAGTTTGAAGAGAAGTGTGCAATATCACATGGTGGAAAACTTGGAGTTTAAAGGTTTAGAATATAGAAATATATATATATATATATATAAGGCAAGATGGAGGTTTTAGGGCAGACGCTAGTCCTTCTTCTTCACCTTCTCCTCCTTCTTCTTCACCTTCTTCTCCACAGGTTTGGGTGGTTTTGTGTAATTGGATAAAAAAGTCCACATTGCAGGGCATGGGTGGTTGGTTACTGGGTTAAAAGTAAAAAAAAATTAGGTGTCATTTCTTAATTGGACAGTTTATCCTTAAAAGGCCTTGCAGAGAGAGAGAGACAGGGCTCCATTTTTAGTTTGTTAGAGTGAAGTGCTGCAGAACTCAGGGTTTGTGAGACTCTAACTTGGATAAGAACTGATAAACATCTGAGTCCCAACAAGAAATATCATCTCACACATTTAATCTCGACCCAGGCAAAAAAGCAGCAAAGTTTTCAGAGGGTACCTGAGCAAAGGAAGATCTTTTCTAGGACAAGGTGCTCAAAGACTGAAGATTCCTTCCCAAAAGATCCAGGCACTAATGCAGCTTCTACCAAACCCACAAACCTCCAAGCTCTTTCACAATCTAGGAAATTGCAGAGCAGTTTGTTTTCCCTGCTCTTTTGCAGCTGAATCCTGGCTGAGATCCTTGCTGCCTTGTCAGGACATTATGTCAGCTCTAGAAATAAGGGAGGGTCACAACTGCCTTTATTTCATAGGTGGAAATAACGGGTAAAATAAAGCAGATGCACCAATGCAAACACTCATTCCCACGGTAGTACACTCACATTTGCACTGTGATTAAAGGTGTGGGGCCAAGTACTCTTCATCTTGTGCATCCTCTCTGGTTTGTTTTTGTTGTTGTTATTTGTTTGTTTAATCTCTTCTTCTTCACAGTTGTCTGAGCTGTGGAAAAGAATGAAGAGGTGTCAGCATTTATATCAAAACAGCACCATGTCAGCCTGGTCTGTACTCAGGTTTGCTAGCACACAGCAGCTATAAATGAGAGTGTTTTAGCTCATCCTTTTCAGGCTGCAGCAAAGGGATGGGATGACCCAGGGGACAGGGATAGGACCCTCTAGTGCCCTCAGGGCTCTGACAGTCATTGATTAATTGGTCTGCAAGAGGGAGGGTCCTGACTCACAGACAGATTGTTTTTAATTTTTTTTTCCATTCACCATTTAAAAAATAATATTAACACCCTCATTTGGTACAAATTAAGATTTTCTTCTGATTAATAGTGGTGATTAGCTGCGGGTATGATCCCTTAAAGGCTGAGGTTGCAAAATATCATTTTAGTACACATTTTAGAATTATGGAACTGGAACACAGCTTTGAATTTTGTCAGTAATTTTGTCAGTATTACAGACATCTGAAAGCGCGCTGCTTTCAAAAAGTAAAAAAAAAAAAAAAAAAAAACCCAAAAATCCCCAACTTTCTTTAAAAATCAAAATAGGAGAGGACTCACATGCAATTCCTAGACCAATTGTAGCAATCCATCAGTGCTTCTCCTCCAGTAGCACCCTGAACACCAGTGGCAGCTGAGGAGGGCATTAGCTGACCTCTAGCCTGGAAAAATCTGGGCATGGGGGTGAATTAAAGTATTACAGCTGGTTACTGCCAGCTCCTAAAGCATCGTGCTCAGGGTGGAACCTGCTCCTAAACACCTGCTCAGTGTAGAACCCAAACCTAAAACACCAACTCGGGGTGGAACCTGCTCCTAAAGCATCCTATTCAGTGTGGAATCTGCTCCTAAAGAAAAGAGTGGAACCTGCTCCTAAAACTCCAACTCAGTGTGGAACCTGCTCCTAAGGAAAAGGGTGGAACCCGCACCCAGAGCATTGTGCTCAGGGTGGAACTTGCTCTTAGAACTCCAACTCAGTGTGGAACCTGCGCCCAGAGCATCCAGCTCAGGGTGGAATACACCCAGCTCAGAGTGGAACTTGCTCCTAAAACACATTGCTCTGGGTGAAAGCTGCTCCTAAAACATCCTGTTCAGTGTGGAACCTGCTCCTAAAGAACATGGTGGAACCTGCACCCAGAGCATCCAGCTTGGTGTGGACGCTGCTCCTGAAACACCAGCTCAGTTTGGTACCCACTCCCAAAGCATCCTGCTCGGGGTGGAACCTGCCCCTAAAACACCAGCTCAGCTTGTACCCGCTCCCGAAGCCCCCTGCCCTGTGCCAGCCGCGGCAGGTGGCAGTGCTGCCCGCAGGCGGCAGTTCCCGGTGTCCCAGCCCCTGCCCGGTGCCAGCCGCGGCAGGTGGCAGTGCTACCCGCAGGTGGCAGTTCCCGGTGTCCCCAGCCCCCGCCCGGTGTCCCCAGCCGTAGCAGGCGGCAGTTCCCGGTGTCCCCAGCCCCTGCCCGGTGTCCCCAGCCGCAGCAGGTGGCAGTTCCCGGTGTCCCCAGCCCCTGCCCGGTGTCCCCAGCCGCAGCAGTTGGCAGCTCCCGGTGTCCCCAGCCCCTGCCCGGTGTCCCCAGCCGCAGCAGGTGGCAGTTCCCGGTGTCCCCAGCCGTAGCAGGCGGCAGTTCCCGGTGTCCCCAGCCCCTGCCCGGTGTCCCCAGCCGCAGCAGGTGGCAGCTCCCGGTGTCCCCAGCCCCTGCCCGGTGTCCCCAGCCGCAGCAGGTGGCAGTTCCCGGTGTCCCCAGCCCCTGCCCGGTGTCCCCAGCCGCAGCAGGCGGCAGTTCCCGGTGTCCCCAGCCCCTGCCCGGTGTCCCCAGCCGTAGCAGGCGGCAGTTCCCGGTGTCCCCAGCCCCTGCCCGGTGTCCCCAGCCGTAGCAGGCGGCAGTTCCCGGTGTCCCCAGCCCCTGCCCGGTGTGCCCAGCCGCAGCAGGTGGCAGTTCCCGGTGTCCCCAGCCCCTGCCCGGTGTCCCCAGCCGCGGCAGGTGGCAGCTCCCGGTGTCCCAGCCCCTGCCCGGTGTCCCCAGCCGTAGCAGGTGGCAGTTCCCGGTGTCCCCAGCCCCTGCCCGGTGTCCCCAGCCGCAGCAGGTGGCAGTTCCCGGTGTCCCCAGCCGCAGCAGGTGGCAGTGCTGCCCGCAGGTGGCAGTTCCCGGTGTCCCCAGCCCCTGCCCGGTGTCCCCAGCCGCAGCAGGTGGCCGCTCGCGGTGTCCCCAGCGGTGCCTCCCCGGTCGCTCGGCTGGCCCGTTGCCGCGGGAGCTGCCGGGCCGGGCAGCCGCAGCCGGGGGAATAAAGGCAGGATTAGCCGTGGGCATTGGACACCTAGAGCCGCTCGCTGAGCCAAGTGAGAGGGGTAACTCGAGGCGTTTGCGCTCTGAAAAGCCCGGAGGTTTGGCAAAGGCAGCCGCTCTCTCAGCTGTGCGGCCTCCTTAAACTGAAATGCCCTCTTAATGCTGCTGAAAAGAGAAAATCATGATTGCGCTGGAGAATAAATAAAAACCGAGGCTAAACATGAGATCGTTGTGCTGACATTAGCAATTACCACCCCAAACACCTCTGCAGACATTCAGCACGGGGGAAAGGTGATCTCTGATAGCAGAAGGCTTTAGCTGGCATTCTTAGCTGTGGGGTGGAGGAATTGCTTTAGTTTAATCACTTCCCAGATAACGAGCAAATAAAAAGTAGCAGAAATTTGTGTTCCTTTGGTGAGGGACGGGCAATTCACACATGAAACTTGCCAAGGGAAATCGTGGATCATTTCATTCAAATACATCCAGCTGATTTTTTAGCACTTCCCCAACTTCCACAGAAGTTTGGGTTCCGAGGGATAAGATGGGCAGAATTAGGATCATCTTGTCTGACCTCCTGCATAAACAGGTTACAGCATTTTTCCCAGAGTTGAACAAATTTCATCTTGGAGATGTATTCCAAACAAGGATACTTTATGAGCCCATCCAAGCAGGACCTTTCAGTACAATCTTCTTATTGTGAAGAAATCACACCTTCAATGGAGGTCGGAAATTCCTGCTTGTAGCTGGGCTATGTGTGTTTATAAACTCCTTTCCAGACCTCCTGATTTATGAGTAACTCAACAATCATGCTACCTCTCTACCATGTTTTTAATAAACCAAAAAAAAAAAAATTGTTTCTTAAATTTAATCCTAAAGTTTTGTTTTTCTTTGAACTCTCTGAAGATGCTCAAGATCTTACTACAAAATTCTACAGCTGGCCCGCTGCAGGACTGAAGCTGCTGCTTTGCCTCTCCATCCCCCCCATCACATTTGTTCCTCAGATGACACAGGCTCCAGCACTGTGAGTCTTCTACATCATAAAGAAAAATACACTCAAAGCAAAGCTGTGAAGAGAAATGGACATTTTCTGGCACTGAGGAAGAAGGGGAGAAGAAATGGTGTGTGAGAAGGAAGCAGGCTGAGTGTGAAGAGATTATTTGTGCCAGTGGTGCTGCTCATGTTCATCCCCCTGGTGCCGAGCCATTTGTGGGGGTCTCCCCAGTATTAATTAAGAACAAACTAAGCAATAAATTCTGCCCTCAGTTGGTCACATCTGGAGAAATCCCAGCATGTGTTCACTTACAAAAAGTGACCTACCTGAGCCAGAAAATGGAACTGAAGCTGAGAAGTCCCTACATTTGAAAATAATTGATTGGACAACACTGGGCCAGACTTGCACTGGGAGAATCATGATGACATGCTTCCATCAGACCCAAACCAGGCTTTATCCACCCTGCAGCACTGAAACTGCTGGGGAGCAGCAGGGCAGTACTCTGCGTGTGTCCTTTTCAAGCACGCACTTTTCATTAAGTAACTTTTTTTAAGACAAAGAACTTTTCACGGGAGGATGAGAGGATCTGCCTGATGAAATATTGAGTCTCCCCAGTCATATTAGATTCTCAAGCATCATTCAACAGCTCTGAATTGACTAATGACCATCACAGCAAATGGATTTCCACCTTAATCTTTAGTTCTTGTCTGAATGATATTAATACACATTGTTTATCACTAATGAGCTCTAGAATATGATGTTAACAGAAGCAATTAAGGCCCAGAATAACTGTCTGCAACACTGTGCTGGAGCTGAATGCAGGGGTAATGAATCACTTCCATAGCTCCGCTCCACTTTCCTCACTGCAAATCGTACATCAGATCTGACTGAGCTCATCTTAACATCCAGGCTGTGCCTTTATTTTTAACTTGTGGGTATGCAAGAGTTGCTTATTTAAAAAAGAAGATAATAGGTCTTTTGAAGATCCAGCCTTGTAGGGTTTTATTTATTGTGGAGTGACAGCAGCTACCTCTAAAGAGAGGTGTCATATTTACACGACTTTATTCCTGTACCTGTAGATCTAGACTTCTTCTCAGGTGTTTAAGTTTGGGAGAACAAAGCTTGACTCAAAACACTGTGTAGCCAGCACTGCCAGACCCTGACTTCTTGTGCAGATAATCACAACAAAGAGGCAGGAACATCAAGGAGGCTTTTGCCTGCTCAAGGCAAGAGTGTCTCAAAAACCTTTGGTGGACTGCTGCCCTCAGGGAAGCATTTCCACGTCACTGGAGGCCATGTGTCCTGGTTTGGGACAAATTTGGGAGGGAACTTCCAAAAGGAAATTTTTTCCCTAAAGGGAAAGATGTTTCCCTAAAGGGCAAAATTCCACGGCCCTTCCTTCCCTCCTGTTCGGGCGATAAACCTTCTTCAAGAAAAGGGGAACAAACAGTGTATTTAACAAGCAAAGTATTCACAAACATGAAAAAAAGAGAATAATATTAAACAATGGAACCTCTTGTTGCTCTGAAGAGATGGAAAATTCAGAGAGAGTCCTTTTTGTGGGTGTTCCTCAGTCCCTCTGGTCCTGGAATGCCACGTCCTGTCCCTGGTGGGCCACAGGTGTGAACTCCTGGTGTTCTTCTGGGTTTTCGGTCCAGAGCAGGCCTGATCACTTCTAGGGAAAGAACAGCCACGGTCTGGGGAACTTCTCTGCCTCAGCTAGCTAAAAAACACCAACTGAAAGCAAAGCAGAGCTCTCTCTTGCTCCCTGTCCATGCTGCAGGCAACATGCAGAACTGAAGCTCTTACCTCCGTGTTTTTGAATACAGCTGCAAAAAAATTGTCCTGCTTTTCCTTCTCCCCCCACTTCACTCTTAGATCTAGTTTTAAAGGCACAAAACTTATTTTTGGGCTAAACAGGTGGATGGGGATATAATTCAGCATCATAAAGTCATCCCAGGACACCACAACAATTTAAAAGCTGAGGTCCAGAAAAAAGGCAAAGATGCTATCCAGCTAATTTTTATTTTGCACTGTTGCCCTGTCCTAGCACAGGCTGAACACACCTGTCTTCAGTGAACTACATTAAACACTGAATCTTTGAGGGGTTTTGAAGCCAACCCAGTCCTGAAAAGGAAATAAAAGCTGCTACTTTGTGAGGATGAGAATTGTTGTAAGCCTCCAATACAAGATCGGTCCTGCACTTGAGTCCAGAGCAAAGTTACTATTGACATCAGTAGGAACCTCTTGTAAATAAAGCTCAACTTGGATCAACTAAGCTTTTCTGTGTTCTTATATGCTGAAGAATACACTCATCCAGTCTTGAAGGGGAATTAAGGAAACCAGAACTATCAGGCAATGGGATCATTTGTTCTCATACTGTAAGAAATTGTTAAACAAGTCAATTTGCCATGTGTCTTGGCAGGAGACTCAAAGTCTCCCTGAAGCTGCTCTGTCAGTCCAAACTGAGAAAATGTCAGCAGCCATGAAACCATTTCTGTTCAGACACTCAGCTCCTTGCTTCACTGCAACAGAGCCTCCTACATCTGGGATATTTTCCTTAAATAAGCTCAAAGCAAACAGTTTTGTCCATAGGCTCACCTGGACTGTGCTGCACTGCTGCTTCTGTCAGCCCCAGCTCTGGCTGGTGTTTATAAAACACCCACATGAAATGAAAGTTGAAATGCAGCTGTTGAGCCAGCAAAGTGGAACACTCTTAACTGCTGCAGGTGAACCAGGTGATTTTTACCTGTCTTCACCTACAGATTCCATCACCACTCCTACAAGCAGGCTCTGCACGTGGTCATCTTTGATCTCTGCCTGATGTTTAGTACCAAATTAGTCAGCAGTTCCTCTTTTTTCTTAGTTTTAAGGAGTTATCTGTCTAAGGACCAACATCAAAGCAGCAGGAGCATCATTTCATTGTGCTGGCTTGAATTGCAGTGTCACTTTAATTTGCAGCCGCTGAAGCAGAACCTCAGCAAGTGCAAAGGAAATACTTGAGCAATTAGCCAGCACTCAGCTCAGGGCTGCAGGAGCCACACCAGGAGCTCTGGGACGTCCTCAGCACCCAGCCAAACTTGCAGCTGAGCATGCAGCTCTGGAGCATGGAGCTGTGGCACTGATGAGGAGAAAGAGAGACTCTCTGGGACATCCTAGAACAAAATAATCTGGGAAGTAGCTTTAGGAAGTCAAGCTTGTGCTGTTATTTTTTGTTTGCTTGCTTATTTTTGACATATGTAAAGGGGAATTGAAAGCAGCTTATTTCATGCTAATTTTAACATCAGTAAAGGCAAGGGTATTAAGCAAATTTTAGAGTTAAAATTCTTCTTGAAAAGACAGTGTATTCCCAGAGGAAGAAATTAGAAGTCCTGCGCTCTAAAGAGTTGGAAAAACCCAGCAGTAACAGCCATTTACACACCTCGTGTAGCAGCATGAGGGGTGAGCTCCCTCTTGTCCACGTTCAGCCTGCTTGTGCAGTTCCCTGTCACACCAGGCTCCATGGCTGCCCTCTGGATTCTCCAGACCTGACCCAATCCTGCAGATCTAAAGGGGGACAGGGCAAGAACATGGCACCCTCACAGTTCAGACGTGGCCAGCAGCAGGAGAACCAGTGTCACCTTTACCAGTGTGCCTCAGCAGCTCTTCTGTGTCATCCACGTTACTGCTGCCACTGATTTAAGGCAGGAATTTCCTCCTGTACAATCACACAGACTCATCCCCATCTCCCAAAATGTATAGTTCCTGTCAACAAGGAAAGAAGAGAAAAACCTTCACTCCATTTCACATGGAGGCCAGCTGAGACACCAAGTGACAAAGCCTTTTATCGCAGGTCTGCAGAAAGCCTGGGATGCTGTTCTGGGCCAGACCTTCACTGCCCAGGACCAAGGGAGCAGACAGCTCCTCCCAGAGCCGCCAGGACTGGAGAGCTGGGTGCCCACTTGCCCTTGTGCCAGCCAGACACAGGCAATTCAGGGTAGACAGCTCCCCAAGGCTCGTTTGCCCATTAAGATGTTGGGAAGAGAGTTTGAGATCCCTCCCAGCTCCCTGGGCAGGAGCAGCCGCCGTCTCTGTATTTCCTGACCCCTCAGATAAGCCACCATCCATCTCAACACCTGCTTTTCCAGATACCAGCAACCAAGCACCAAACCCCCTTGCCAAGGGGGATGGAAGGTGCCAATGTGCAGCAGAGACACCCCCAAAAAAGCCAAACCCCGAGTAGCCGTGGGCAGCCCCGTTCCCCCCGGCCCATCTGCGCGGCCCGGCCTTTGTGGGGCCGTTCCCAGGGCGGCCATGGGTGCTGTATGAGGCACCTGCGGGCGGACAATGGGCCCTGGGTGCTCGGGGGAGAGACAGATTGATGTATTGTGTGTGGGGGAGGAGGGCTGTCACTGGAATCCATGTGAACCCAGCCTTTCGGGGCAGGGGAGATTGACAGCTTTTGTAGGGCGCAGCTCTCTTTCAAAGCTCTGCTTTATAGACAGTAGGTTAGGGGGGCCCGGGCTTTCACTCCCATAATTCGAACAGGGCAATCATCAGCATTGAGAATCTCTTCCCTCTCTCTCTCTCTCTCTTTTTCTCCCTCTCTCTCCCTTTTTTTTTTTCCTTTTCCACCCCCTTGTTATGCATTAAATGATTTCAGTGGAGGAATGTGCAGCATTAATTAGAATTGGTTAGCAGATACCGAGGGGAAAAGTTTCTTCACAACAACTAAAGGAGGTGTCAGTGCCACAAAGGAGGTTTTGTTTTCGCTCTCCCCTGCATTATCAGTGCAATATGTAAGGTAGCGATTCTTTTCATTTAAATTAAGTGGAAAGCTACTAAATCTTGTTTTATTCTCCAAAAAAAAAAAAAAAAAAAAAAAGGAAAAGGTCCTTAACACTTATCTTTTAACTTCTTTCATTTTGCAAGGTTACTGTTTACTTTTGCTTTCAGTCCTCCCCATTAATCAGCCTGCAAAGATGTGTATCCAGTTTTGTGTATCATTTAGCTCTTACAATTATAGGCCAGTACAACTAATATATAAGGATTGTCTCCTGATTAAAGCAGCAACTTTACCATTTGAAATAAAAGGCACTCGTCTAGAAGGACACATTGAAATTCAGAAGTGTGGCTGGCTGTTCTCTGCGGGGATTTCCTCGTTTCTTTCAACTTTTTAAAGAGAAGTTAAGCTAAAAGATGGGCTTGAGCATATAAAGTAAGAGCTTAGAAGAAACGCTCATTAATATATCTCTGTACTCTTTTTATGTCATTCCTTAAAAACTTTTCCCATCGACAAACAAATATTAGCCCTGATAGTGTTTCAATGTTCTCTTCCATCAAAAGTAATCAACTTGTTAAAAAAATCATTAGAAAAATGAAAGCTAAAAAAAAATCTTAACAAAAGACACTAAGTGCTACCCCATGGGGTCATATCACATTCCCTGTTTTCTGTTAAGGGTTTAAAAATTACCAAATTATTACCACCATAAAGCAGCATCTCTTAAGACATGTAAAGCCAACTGCTGTCTCTAGAAGTGATTTACCAAGGCTCCATGCCATGCAGAGTCCCTTCTCACAAATTCCTCTGCAATGTCAAGATATTTACACTCTGCCCACAGCAGCAGTCAGCTTCTTGTGTTCTTTTTACCAGGAAAAGCATCATAATTTCTGCTTGTTCCCCTGAGGAAGAGCAGGTATTCCTGGGGAGGGAATGGTCATTCTCCTGCTGGACAGACACCAGACCCTCATTTTTTTCTGACATGTCCAGGCAGTCTGTCCCATGCATCATAGAGCCAAAAACACAGCTGAAAATATAAGCTTTGCAATTCAGTATCTGGATCTTAACAAGCTTGATTATATCTCCCCCTTAGTGATAGATCAGGAGTGCCAGTGGGATGTTAACATGATGTTAGAGCTTTTTTTCAACAGAGCTCAGCATTGCCACAGCAGCTTTAAGAGCTGGGCAGAGATGAGCAACACAGAGCCTGTGCAGAGAAAGAGAGGAGCAGTTTCTCCTAAGAGCAAGGTGCAGTTTCCTAAGCAGAAATTTAGCAATATAAAACACCAGCTAAATATTTCACCCTCTGGCTGGAGGCTTTTGCCCACCATGAACAAGCTTACTGAAATTCTGACATTGTCTTGCAAGAAAAAAATCTATTGGGCGTTAAGAGTCATTTTTTGTAGGGCAAAGGGAGAGAGGAATGGGGTCTGGTCCCTTCCAGCATCCCAAAACTGCTGGCTCCGTCTTGGCAGGTGGGGTGTGAGCCCTGGAGCCTGCACCCGAATGCTCTACCACCCATAATTAATTAATTAATTAATCAATAGGGTGTGGAGGCTCTCGGGCAGACACGCTGTTTGCTGCCTGTGAAAAGCACGTCTACTTTCATGTGAAAATTTAAAAGTTTAATAAAGAAGAGTAGGAGATAGACTATAGTGTAAAGATGTTACGGCTGGGTTTGTCTTGGCACTTAGCCAAGAGCACAGTTGGTATTTTGGAAACACCTTTTATATACTATTTCTATTATATTAGTTTGTTACATATTCACAAACAATTATGTATAGTAAGCTTTTCTTAAAACTAGTTTACATATTCTAAGAACTGTTTTGTATGGTTCTTCTTTGGGTCTGCCTTTTTAGAGTATGCATATTCTTTGATTATGGTTTTAGTCTATCTTTATAATTTTTTATTTTATATTAAGTTTTATTTATATTTTATGTATAAATATATACTAATATTTTATTTATTTTTAAAATATAATATACTAGTTTTTATTAATTTTATTTGTTTAATTTATTCTATATTTAATCTCTATTATTTATATGTTTTGTTAATTATTTATATATTTATTATTTATTTGTACATTTTAATTTTTATTTTTATCTTTTTTATATTTTTATTTCTTTATATTTTGTTTATATTTTTTTATTTTAGTTTTGGGCTTTGGTCTATGTGGTTTTTAGATGGTGAGTGTTGATAGTTGGCATATCTGTAGTTGGTGTCTATTATATGTCCATTGGATGTTAACTCAGTAGGTATTTTAACTCAAGCGTATTTATATCAGCTATTTCGCTACTTTGTCTAAGCTTAATTAACAACAGAAATAAAACCCATATCTTCATAGCAAATTTGCTTTAATGCCACACATGTAAAACCTATTTAAATGCCTGCGAGAAGCCAATATTCTAACATGTATCTACAAGACTGCCTCAGCTCCCTGCACGGACGGCTTTGGGCAGGGCCAGCGCCGGGGTCAGGCGAGGCAGCACCGCCAGCATCCCTCCCTGCCCCAGCCCCGGCACTGCCGCGCTCCTGCCAGAGCCCTGAGCCCGGCACCGCCCCGCTCCTGCCAGAGCCCTGAGCCCGGCACCGCCCGGCTCCTGCCAGAGCCCCGAGCCCGGCACCGCCCCGCTCCTGCCAGAGCCCTGAGCCCCGGCACCGCCAGCATCCCTCCCTGCCCCAGCCCCGGCACCGCCCCGCTCCTCCCGGAGCCCTGAGCCCGGCACCGCCCCGCTCCTGCCAGAGCCCCCGGCCCGGCACCGCCCCGCTCCTGCCAGAGCCCCCGGCCCGGCACCGCCCCGCTCCTGCCAGAGCCCCCGGCCCGGCACCGCCCCGCTCCTTCCAGAGCCCCCGGCCCGGCACCGCCCCGCTCCTGCCAGAGCCCTGAGCCCGGCACCGCCCCGCTCCTTCCAGAGCCCCCGGCCCGGCACCGCCCCGCTCCTTCCAGAGCCCCCGGCCCGGCACCGCCCCGCTCCTGCCAGAGCCCTGAGCCCGGCACCGCCCCGCTCCGCTCCTTCCAGAGCCCCCGGCCCGGCACCGCCCCGCTCCTGCCAGAGCCCCCGGCCCGGCACCGCCCCGCTCCGCTCCTTCCAGAGCCCCCGGCCCGGCACCGCCCCGCTCCACCCAGAGCCCTGAGCCCGGCACCGCCCCGCTCTTTTCAGAGCCCCCGGCCCGGCACCGCCCCGCTCCTCCCGGAGCCCTGAGCCCGGCACCGCCCCGCTCCTTCCAGAGCCCCCAGCCCGGCACCGCCCCGCTCCTGCCAGAGCCCCCTGAGCCCCGGCACCGCCCCGCTCCTCCCAGAGCCCCCGGCACCGCCCCGCTCCTCCCGGAGCCCCCGGCCCGGCACCGCCCCGCTCCACCCAGAGCCCTGAGCCCGGCACCGCCCCGCTCCTCCCAGAGCCCCCAGGCTCTGCTGGCCTCTCCCTGGCCAGCTTTTCCCGGGTCTCCTTCACCCTGGCCCGCCCCCTCTCTGCTCTGGTTTATTTTCCCCCCCTGACCACAGCACCTCTCGCAGAGTTATGCATCCCTCATGCATGTAAATGAGAGGGGTCCAATTACACGCGAGGGAGAAAGGGTTTAATGAATCGTGAAAAAGCAAGGGTTGCTTAGAAAAAAAGCTCCATCCCAGCGCCCCCTCGTCCCCCCGCTTGGAAACGTGCGTTCCTCAGTTTTGAGAGGGTTGAGAGAATGCGAAGGGTGAATGGGAGAAACCCCCGGCTGAATGAATACCACGTTTGTTTGTGTTTATTCCAGGCTGCACTTGAAACCTGCGATGGGTTTTAAAGGGAAATAGCCGAGCACAGGAGTTACTCCTCTCTGCTTTAAGGGGAAATAGCCGAGCACAGGAGTTACTCCTCTCTGCTTTAAGGGGAAATAGCCGAGCACAGGAGTTACTCTTGTCTGTTTTTAGAGGGAAATAGCCGAGCACAGGAGTTACTCCTTTCTGCACAGCACAAGCAAATGCAATAGGTGATTGCAGATAACTCCGTGTTGGAGTTCTCCACATGCAGACATTTCTCTTCCTGCTCTCCTTCTGATATGAGTTTAAAGCACACAAAACAGAAGCAAATTGTCATTTATGAGGTCCTGTACTACACAGCCCAAGCTCTGTGACCAGCTCCCACACCTGGCTGACCCTGAAATTGGTTGGTTATCACTGCCTGTCCCTGCTGAATGTGAGCTGGACAGCTTAGGATACAATGAACATTTTAAGGCAAACCACTCCAAAGCAATATTATTGATGCCAAATATGACTTCATTATAGTTACATTTAGAACAGACATTAGGGCAAATTGATTTGTAAATATTCTGAAACTCTTCAGAGGTCTTTTCCTTCTCTTCTTTTTTTTTTTTTTCTTTAGCAGGATTAATTTTTAGTCACTAATTGTTGCTTAAATTATTTTAATATCTGAGATTATGGTGTTAAAAATCCCCCAGTGCCCTCAGTGGGAATTGCACAGCACTGAGCTGTGAAAAGGAAAAGAAACATACATAAACACTGGAGTCTGAGGATGGTCTCCCTTTTCCATACCAGTGAGGGAATTACAAGTCCTGAGCGTTTGTAAATGCTCCAACCAAAATCTAGCCAAGCTACTGTCTGTTCAATATCTTTACGTTTTGTCCTCAAACTTTCTTTCTTTATTTGGGCACCTATGAAATTGCACATGAAGTGGTTTCTCATTAAGGTGGGATGCAGCTGGGAAGAGGAATGCCTTCCAAGGCAGCAGCAACAGGGACAACTCCACGTGTGCATAAATTTCCACAGGATCATGAGCAACTTATGCCCCAAGCTTGCCCCAATTTTACTGACTACATCTAGAACCCTGCAGGCAAAATGCATAAGTTTTTGCAGTTGTGAATTAATATTTCTCATTAGAAGGATGTGGAATAAAAGGAGAGACCTACTGCTTTGGTGTTGCACATGCTTAATCCTGAATTATTGGCCAGACAAAAAAAAAGAGTGATGGAATTCCCTGGTCTGACTGAAAATGAATGAAGATTTATAGGAAGTCAGAAAAACTAAATTGCTACTTCTGGACAGAACAAAGTAAAATTTTCAGTCTATACAATCAATTTCATCCAAAGATGGTACAGAAAGTATCTTAAAGAGTACATATGTTACAGACAAAATTTTCATATAAATCACTTGCCTTTTAAATTTAGCCAACAGATTGACTCAGCCACATAAATCAAACCTGGTTCAGAAAATAACATTTAGAGAAGCAGAGAGGGAAAAAACCCCCATCTGAGTTAGAAAACAACATCTTTTCCAACAGTGTTAAGGGAAAGACACATTTTGGAGCTCATAATTCTCATACACTCATGGAAGTTGGATAAACAAAGCGCTTCCAGCTCCAAATGTCACCCCTGGGCAGCTGACACACTATTAACACATTCTCGTGAGGGACCAAACACTGCTTGGGTTGAAGGACATTTTTCTTATATTTGTTTTCCAATTAGTATTTTGAGTTATTTAAGGGCAATGCCTTCTTAACACACTTTGGGGTTTTCTTCTTTTGTAATGCAGTGCAGAAGAACAATTCTTAAATACAGTATAAAAGAGAAATACCAGAATAATATATCGATCTGCTCATGAGATATCTTTTTTCATATTTAAATTAACAAACCAGGAATCGTTAAAAGCACAAAGCCACTTAAATCTCCATTCCTATATCAATGGGACACACCACTACCCAAAGGACCATTTTCTGCATCCAATCCTAACCCTGAAACATTTCTTTCCCCTCTGTTTCCTCCATGTGACTGCTTCTCTGGAGCTTTTACCACATTACTTTTCCTCCCCTCCCCAGGCAGATATTTGGGTTGGGACACCTTTCATGGATCAGCAGTTCCAATTCCACCTCCTGGAAAAGCAGTGAAGCTTTTTTAAGGTCTCCCCTCAGCAGTGAGGCAGGAGGAGACCCACGGGGCCAAGTTCTTTGTGCTGAAGTGCACATGAACGTTTTGCACACTCCCAGGCTCTCTAACCCAGCCTTTTCTCCCCCATTTTTGTGCTAATTCAGTGGTAAGGACATGCACACCTTGCCTTGCTCTTCAAACCTGCTTTTTTCCACACTTGGTAAGCTCACGGGGGATGGCACAAGGAGCAGACACCAACCAGATCTGCCTGCCTTGGTCCACCAGCTCTGGCCCATCTGCCTTTAAGATTTAACTGCAGGCTAGTTATGTTTTCATTAACCAGTTCTGATTTTCACAAGGCAGGATCTGACTGTCTGCACAAAAGCCTTTTCTTTCGACAGAAAACATACTAAAATACACTTTCAAGTGGTTGCAAATTTTTTTTTATTTTTTTTTTAAATGGGGAAACATTAAGTAATTAAAGAAACCATGCACCATGCCATGTGGAGGCCTCCTAACAAATACAACTTTGGTGGCCATGACCCTGGCCAGAGGAAGAAGGCTGTGATGTCACCTCATCCCCAAGTCCCAGTTTCACGGATAGTATCTCTGAAAGGAATTGTCTAAAGGAGATTGTTCCTTATGAAAAGTTCACATGATGGAGTCTGAAGGGCTTGTTTCACTTGAAGCCCAGCAGGACAGAGCTGTTTGGAAAGAAGCATTCAGTGTGTTCTGTTTTGCTGAAAGCTGTCACAGTGAACAAGTACTTAGCAAACAGCATGAACAAGGATATGAACTAGAAAACTAGCAGGGCCCTGACAACATTGTAATAGTGGGCTCGTCTGTTCTGAGCCTCTGCAGGGATGCATGGGGGCAGGAGAAGGGGAACAGGAGCACTGGACTCCTGTATTTCTCTTTTTTTATGAAGGTGACAGTATATATCATTGCTGCCAGCTTGTTTGTGTTATGGTGGTCACTCCTGGCACGGGTGGGAGGGAGCAGCCTGCTGGCCAGGAGGGCTGCAGGGCAGAGGCACAGCACATCCCAAGGGGGGAGCTGACTGATTAACTGAAAAGCAAGCAGTTCTCTTCCTCTTGTCCTGCTCTGTGATGTCTTTACTGTTGTTATGATGGGCTGCCTAAGCTGACACTCCTTGTATGTCTAAGCCATGCTTAGCAGTGAATGAAACTGCCTGTACCCCAGTCTGCAGCTGGGAGAGGATCTGCCAGCCCACACCTTTGAGAAGAGGCCACTTTCACTCCTAGTGAGCTGATCACACCATGTAGGTACAAACCAGAACCCATTAAAGACCCCTCTCCCTCCACCCCATCAGAATATCGGAGGCAGCACAACATTAACAGACATCAAATGAGTAGGGGATAAGAATAAGATACACAAAATACACCTTTGGTTTCTACATAGTGCATCCAGGTCCTTGTTTCTCTAGCAAGCCCTAAAACCACACTAACCACAGCTTTCCACCATCACTCTGACAGCTGTCCAGCTCAGGACAAGCAGAGTTTCAAAAGCTGTGAGAAATCATTTTTATTTATCACTTCTGACAGGTTGTACATTCTCCTAGATAGAGGAAGTCCCTAACTGGTGTCCTTTGCTGCAGAGGGCTAACTGTGCCTTCTCCAGATCATCTTCCACCAAGCAATGAACACAAAGTCCCTTTTCCCTCATTCCCTTTGCAAGGACAGAAGACCTGGAATGTTTAGGTGCCCAGCATAGCACCTCTTGGCTTACAGACCTCCTCTGGCTCAGGATGGAAAGAACTTTTCTAGCCCATTGCAAATCCTGATTTTAGCAGGCCCTGGGATGTGTTCCTGGAAATGTCACCCATTCCCTTCATATTCTGCCGTGGCTGAAAACCTCTTCTAGTGGTTTGTGGAAAGAGCAGAGGTGAAGGAAGGAGGAGCAAAGAATCACCAGCTCCTACACTGAGATGGATCAGAGGCACTGCTGCACTCCTGACCCTCTCACTGCCTGCGCTCCCTTCCTTCTTTCATGGCCAGGAACAGAGTTATTGCTGCTGCCTGTGAATTTGGATCTTAATTGAGAAGGCAAATATACATTGCTATTAAAAGGTTATAAGAGAATTTTGTCTGGCCTCCTGCCTCAGTGTAGTCCATTTGGCATCTGAGGAATATCTGTCCTTAATCTGAGGCTTCTAAACCCTTTAGCATTTTTTAGTAATCCACAGTGCTTCTGGGTGAGTTCTCCACTAAGTCCCTCCACAACACTGATAAATATCCAGCTTTAGGATGAGCTGTATTCCAGGGAAATCCAGAGCTGTGACCACCAAAGTGACAGGCTTTGTCTGGACCTGAGGAGCACATTTTATCACTTTTATGATAATTCAAATGTATTGTTCTCTAGTTCCCATGTAAACTAGGTATCAGGTGTTCTCAGACTCAAAAATACCTCGTGGGATTGGATTTACTTCAAAGATAGGCAAAGCTACTCTCCCTCTGATAACCACATCCCTCAGATCCTGGGAATTCTATTACAAGTTTCTTATCACCCTGAGGATAACAGAGCTTTTTCAGCAAGCAAGTGTCTTTTGTAAGGAGACCAATTATGATAAGGCTTTTCTTCCACTGATTTTTTTCAGCTGCTCCCTGAACCAGATAGCATGTTTTCATTAGGAAAAAAAAAGTGATTTCCCTCACTTTTTCCCCTCTCATTCCAAGTGCAGAAGTTTGAAAGAGAAAGGTTTAACTAGGCTTTATTAAAAATACCAGTGTTTTTTATTATATAGGGACCTATATCATAAACATTTATGATATGATTCACATATGATATAACATTTATATGTGATATAACATTTATATATTATCCCTATATTATAGGGGCCCGTATCATAAACATTTTTAGCAAGACATCTTGGATTAGCCAGGAATATTTGGTCTCTAGCAAGAAAATATTTACATAATGCCCTCTCCACAGGACTGAGAGTGAGCACCCATGCAGAGGTGACCTCCAGGTAGAAGCAGGGACATTTCCAGCTGGCATTGCTGGCTACAGAAGGTGCCATCACTGATTCTGGACAGCTGCAGAGGGACAGGATGTGATACTATCTCCCACCTCTGTCCCTCTACCTCTATAAATTATCCACTGTCACTTTAGTGACTTACACCCCTGCCTTTTGTGTCTAAACTTGCAAAACTGCTTTGCCTCACCTGCGCTGCTCCTTGCAGCACCTGGAGCTCCACAATCAGGATGGCAGACACAGATCTGCTGCTAAACCTGTCAGTGCCTCTTCTGCAGCAGGAATTCTTTTTGTCCTTGCATAGCAAGGGAAAGAGCCATTCTTTCTCCCATTTCCCTCCCCACAGAGATCCCATATTCCTGTTCCATCCCCAGGCTAGCCCATCTTTAACCCATGAGCTGTTTGAAACTGTAAAACACAGAGCCCCTTTCATGCAGGGAGGGATGTGTTCCTGCCAGGCCCCAGTGTTCTAGGGAATTTGCCAGATCCCTCAATAATCTGATCCTTTTGGCTGCAGTGCTCAGAGCTGGCCCTTTGGTCTGAGTTCTCCCCCAACAGGATCTCCATCCCCTCCTGCATCGTGCTTTCCCCACTGCCTGGTAACCGTGTGGGGGCTCCAGCCCAGTTCAGCATTCCCCTCCCAGCAGAGCAGCCTGAGGCAGCAGCAGCAGCTCCAGACAGCACAGGCACATGCAAGAATGGAGGATTTCTAATTGCAGCATCCCACTGAAGCTTTCTGCTGCAATAAATGCACTGGGTTTGAGTCCTGCAGCACAAACACAGGGCTTGATAGGGCTGCAGGAATACAGCAGAGTGCCAGCAACAAGGAGGTTGAAAGTGATGGAAAAGATGGCCCAAACAGGGCCTGAAGAGGCACCAGGGACAGCTGAGCTGCTTTGCTCTCTATGCTGAGCGTCCAAATACTGTTAGGAACACCCTCCCCTGGCTGGAGAACTCAGCTGTGCACACCAGACCAATGATAAGGGACGTCCCCCACCCTCCTGGGCTGCCAATTAATCACTGGGCACATGCTGAGGAAAAAGCCCGTGCCAGCAAGCCTGCAGCAGTGCCAGCCTGAGAACAAGGGAGGTGTCACCCTGTGTGCCTGTTCTGCCATCACCCAGAGCAGGATATTGCTGCTCCAGACATCTCCTGTCTGACTGACTTCCCTCCCGAGCTCTTGTTCCTGCTCCTACCCAAAATGAACAGATCTCGCAGAAAAGGAATGTAATTTTAAAAGTTCCAAGTTAATCAAATGCTTTAAAAACACGGTGCCTGTGGTACAATGGATCAACTTTGTCCTGTGTGTCAGGCCATTCACTCCAGCAAGCTCGCACCAGAGATGAATTTGCTCTGGTGCCTTTGTCAATAAAATTCTCGATTAAAAGAGACCCTATATAGAGCTGGTCCCAGAGGTAATTGCTGGTTAATCAGCCAATTAACTGACCCAACCAGTAGGAAAAGGAGAAGGGGGAGGAAGGGGGGAAACAAATCAGTCAAGGTACGGTAGAACGTAATTCTCTGGGAGTTGATGTTAGAAACCTTTTCAAAGGGATTGCAGCCTACCTTGACTCACCCCCTTTCTTCTTCCCTTGTTCTCCTCTTCCCAATTTGTAATTGTTGGTTCCCCTAATTGGCTGATTAACTACTTATTACAGACAGACCTGGAGGTATGTGGGATCCCCTTAGCCACGTTGATTGCTTCAAGGGAAGCAAGGCTGAATGCAGCAGAGCATCTCTGTGGGCTGGCTTTTCCCTACCCAGCCTGATGGCTTCGAGTCCAGCAGCATTTCCTTGGAGAAGACCCTTTTCTAAACTAGTTTCTCTTTTAATTTACGTAATACTACAAAGAAAAGGTTTCTTTTTTAACACTCTGCTATGCAAACAGAATGGTTTTTAACATTTAGCACCCCCAAACCAACCTATTTCCTACTCACTGATCCACTATCAGCACTATCAGGGTATTTTAATGAATGAGCTGTTACAGCTGCCCGATGTTCCAATAATAAGTAATGACAATAGAATTAACCTCTATTTTCCTTTGATAGTGTCACCAGGCTGATCCCTACCAGCAGCAGTGCTGGGAGATGAGTCCTAAAGGTGAAAAGGGCAAGCTGAGAGAGTTCCCCTCACTTTAACTCCTTGGCTTTCTGTGGGGGACGAGAGCAGAGCTCCCCCTTGCATTTGTTGGCTTCACACGAGATTTATGGTAGGTCAGGAGGGAGGTACCAGGAGTCCTGGTACATCCTGGAACCACCCGGCCGAGGAGGACCCCAAAGTTGCTCTCTGAAGCTTCAAAGAGGAGTTTTGCTGTTGTTCAGCACAAAGGAAATCTTCCAGCACTGCTTTAACACACCTTGACCAGCAAAGTGGGACAGAGATGGAGCTGCCACAGGTAAAACTGTGCCAGCAGGGCTCCAGGGGTCTGACCCCTCACCCAGACGGTACCTGTCAGTGCACACAGCCAGGTTATTTTCTAAGCTGGTGGATTGTTTTGGTCTCTCACCCTCCTCTGTAGATAATAAATAATATTCTTTTTCCCCTCCTCATTTCTTGAGCTGCAAAGCAGCAACTTCTCCAGGCAGATGGGCAGAGAATGGAGTTCTGACAGAGCCTCTATTGCATAAACTTCTTCTTCTAATTCCACTTTTCTCCTTCACCTTCAGAAGAAAGTTTGGGATTTTAATTCTATTTAATATTTGTGATTGTTCAGTTCTCCTACCCCTCTTTTCTCCCTGAGCAAAAGGGCAGGCTGAACCCGGGCAGCCCATCCTCAACTGCATGTAAATCACAATCTGATTAGGCAGTGATATATTCATCTCTAGCTCCTGTATAAAAGTTATTCAAGTATTTTGACAAAATAAGTGCTGTTTACTTTATACATTTTCTGCTAATTCTAAAGATTTCTGCAAACCTAAAGGATCTCATGGAATTTACAGGCTTGTGGCTTTGCTATTGAGAGTATAAAAGCATGCTAAATTAAGTTGATTTGCCTGTGAAAGAAACACGTCCATTATTCATGTCAGGGCCCTGTCACATCAAATTGAGGGAGTGAAGAAAACCCTTTTTTATCAACGTTTAGAAGCAAGGGAAAAACCGACCATTCAGGAACTGAATTTCAATTGGGAGAAAGTCAGCCTGAAAGCAAGGTTAAAAAAAAAAAAGAGCTGGGGACATGTCTAATGTTGGAAATCAGCAAAGGGTGGGTTGATTTAACTTTGGCTGGGATCTTTCAAACAGAAAGCCAGGATGAAACTCAAAGTAGCAAGTAGAACACAGTCTCGATGTCTCTCATGTGTAAACTTGTCACAAGTAGTTAAGCTAATTCAGATTTAAAACTTTTCAGACCCTGTTCTTCTTGGATGCTTCGAAATAATGATAAAAATTGTTAAATAAAGCATTGCGTTTGTGCTCAGCTAATTTATCCACTGGCTATTACATGATTTAATTCTTATTAGCAGACAGCATGTAAGGGGCTTAAAGCTTGATGAGCTGACAGAAATTGAAAAAAAAAGGTTGGTTTAGATATGGTTTGTCTTCAGCTGGGGGCTGAGAGGATCAAAAATAGTCAGGACTGTTTCCTGTCTACTATAAGAGACATAGATATAGATATATATTATATAACTTAATGTAGCCAGAAAATCTCCCAGTTGATATGATCTACTCTGTGGTAGGTACAGACAAAATAAATGGCACCTGCCATCTTTTAAATAAAAAAAAAATATTTGCAGTCTCCTAAGCTATCCCAATATACTCAGAGTTAAATGAGAAACTGTAAGGGGAATTTTGTACATTGAAATTCTTCTCCTTGTCTGACCATAATTTCTCGTGTGTCCTGCTTATTTGGCAAACAAAAAGCTTACAGTTCCTTCTGCCTAGAGTTGGTTTTTAGACGCTTAAACCAGCATGTTAAGTGGCATTTCACAGTCCTCTGCTTCAAGCCTAATCGGTTTAGACTGGACACTTCAGGATATTCTTTAAAAGCAGCCCAGTTTTTATGTGCTGACATTATTATACTGTACAAAGGGTAACTCGGCCACTTAAATCATGTTTCTGGCTACCAGGCCTGTACCTCATTTCTGCATGAGATTTGTTTCCCTACCTTTTGTTTTTGCCCAGCCCCAGAGCCTGGGGGTTAACATGTTTTCTGCTTTAGAGCTCTTCTGTGAAAGACACTTTGCCACCTCATCCAGGCTCTCTCTCCAGCCTCCCAACTTCAAAGTCTCAAGCTGGGAAAGCAAATCTTAAGTCCCAAATGCTGGACTCTATAGGACCCTCCACTAAAGTTAAGTTCTTGTCTTTAATTGAAAATTGCAGCCAGTGTAAATAGGAGATAGTTTGCAGCAAGCTGGTCACAAAGGGAATTACCTCGTGGAGTGGCTCCACTGGGGTAAACAGAGGGGATAAAAAAAGGGGAAGAAAAAGAGGGAGGAAAAAAGGCAGGAGTAAAAGAGAGAGGCATTGTGCTGTGGAGGTAGCATCAAGACAAGGATTAATGGCTGCAGGAATTGTATTTTCTGTGCTTTCAGCAATGTTACAATCTCCCAAAAGTAAGTGTTACTAATAAGTGGGCAAGTAAAGAAAGGTCAGGGTATTAAGGGAAATGGAAAAATCAGGCTCTGAAAATAACAGGAGCCTTTTATTCCGTAAAAACCCAGCAAAGTGGTGCTGATCTGTTTATTTTTAGTACTTACATTTGGGTCAACTAGTGAAGTTTATTATTTCAAAGAGTTGATTATTTCAAAGCGATAGGAGGTGATACATTCATACCATAAATGCCATTTTCTGCCAGCTGAACTTATTTCCCTGTGCCCACAGTTTATTTATCTCACAGTAAAACTGATTTCACTGCTGATGTGAAATCAATTCACACAGACCTCAGGGTGAAATCCAAGCAGCTGTGCTGGGGGCTGGCAGAGCAGAACCAGAGGAGGGGTGGTGGAGGTGGTGGGAAGCAGGGCAGGATCCCTTTCCAACCTCAAACCTCTGCTGCCCTGGGACTGTGCTGTGGGGACAGGCTCACAAAGCATCCTCAGAGCTCTGCAACCCCTCAGACACAGCAGGGGACAGTGAGGGGAGCCCTGTGTCCGTCTCCTTCCTCCCACTCCCAGGAGAGGGGTGAGCTGGGGTTTTGGCTTGTTGGGCCCCCTGCCCTGGCTCAGAATCTCCTCTTTCAGTGAATCTCCTTCTCCAGCAGGACCTGCAGCTTCAGCAGCTCAGCTGCACCATGGAACAGCACCCTGAGACTCACTAACTTCAGGCTCAGTTTAGGTCATTTACCAGCTCCCTGAATCAGCCTGGATTTGTCTCTTGATCCCTCAGTGACAGAATTTTCTGCCTGCAAAATGGGGAGGCAGAACTTTTCCTTCTTTTCCAGATTCCTGGCCTTTTCCATACAACCCTAAGCACAGAATGGACACTGTGCTTCTGGTAATGCATGGAGCAGCTGGGATATATTTTTGTATTAAAATTATTGCTATTTAAATGACTGTTTAAGCAAACACACTGACCTCTATTCTGTGTTGAATAGCTCACTTATGCCAGGTCACATCGCTCTATGAGAGCTGAAATGGCTGGAATCTGGATACACTGAAAAGTAACAGGATGGATATTACCAGGAAAAAAGACTTTCCACTGCTATCAGTGCACCTACTGCTGGTTTTGTTTGCATTTGGGTTTTTAATTCATATTCAGCATATTCAAAATGCAGGTTTGAATGGAAGCCAGTGGAGCCAGAGTCTAAAAATCTCATAGAAATATAATTGAGTCTGTTCATGCATAATGCAGAATTACAGGAAACTGTGATGGGACTCAGAAAAATATACTCCGTGATGGTTTTTTTCATGTTACATAACCTATTTTTAATAAAATATAGAATCGGTGAGTTTAAGAGCACTGCTGACACAAAACAGAGTCCTGCCATTATGGAGCAGGGAATTGCATTTGTTTCCGCTCACTTTTCAGTGCCTTACAGGTTGCATTAATTAAAAACTCTCTCAGAAGTTCCTGCAGCATGAATCCTTTGGATGCACCTATGAGAAACAGACCCGATTAAAAATTCAGAATGTATCTTCACTGTCCAAATAAACTGACTTAAAATTGGCATTAATTTTGAGAGTTCAATAAATGACTCACTTAGTCAAGAATTCATAAAGTCCTCTTTTAGCTTCTTCTCTTCCACTTGAATGTTTGCATACCTTTTAGAGTCCTGGTTTTAATAGACTTTTCCTTTTTTTTTTTTTTTTTTACTGTCATGGGAAATAATTTGATTGTACATGGTGTGAGACTCTCCCCATGTGTACACAAAAACAAACTCCATGCCTTTTAAACTGGGATCTAAATGAAGCCAGAGGGAAAAAAAACCTTAGCTTGAGCCATTGCCCATTTTTATTCTGCTTACAGTACACACTTGGGAAGTTTTCCTGTTCATAACTCACTGTCTGCAGAGCACTGCACCTCTCAAAGATATGCAAGCTCATTCCAGCATTTATCTGCTCTTTTCTCCTCAGGAGTTCAACTGTTTTTCCGCCTGATGGTTAGAATGAATTGGAGATTTTGAACTCATCCATCAGATTTGGAAATGATCCCTGAATTGATGAGAGTGTTTAACAGTTAATTGAACATTTCTGTTGGGAACTTTCCTTGTTTCAAAGTGCAGAAATGCCTCACCCAGGGACGTGGGTGAAGAAAAGAGGATCCAAGGCACGTCTTTGCCCCGCAAATATTTTCATCCTCTAGAGTGCAGCAGGCTTTTAAATAACAGGGGCATCACAAGTAAACAGTAAGGACTTTCACAGAGCCTGAGACTTCCCATGTTCTGCTGCAGGAAATAACTTGTCATTTTTCCAAAAAGATACACATAAAACATACATTGCTCACCAACAAGGCTTTCCAAAGGGACATGATGGTAGCTGTAAGCTGGTTTTTAGTCTTACTGTAATCTTTGTGCCCCACTGTCTTAGCTGACGTTGAAAATTCACACCTGCAATCAAGGGGAAAAAAATGAACCTGGATTTTTCTCATGCCTTGACAGTCATGACGAAAAAAGCTTCCAGACTTTCTGCTCCGTTGTAGCACTTCAGCTAAAGAGAAATTACTGTTCTCCATTCTAAAACTCCACCAGCTTGCTTACTTGTAGCTCACTTTTCTCCTTTCCACTGAGGTTTGTACAATTCTTTTAGAACATGACTTGAATTTCTTCATGTAGCCTAGTGGAAGGTGTTGCTGCCCGTGGCAGGGGGCTGGAATGAGGTGATCTTTAAGGTCCCTTCCCACCCAAGCCATCCTGTGACTGATCTATGGCAAGGCCTTAACTCGGTGTCACCGCTTCCTGTCACCCCTGGCACCCAGCAGAACCATGGTGACACATCCCAAACGCTGGAACACCTCCACCAAACCCTTCACAAGGGCCTTTTGGAAACTCCTCCTGCCCCTTGCAGCCCGTGGTGCTTTTCCTCTGCAGAGGTGCCTGCTCTGCTCCACTGACCAGCCTAATTCCCTCATTCCTCTGCACCAGCTCCCTTTATTCAGCAGCTTTCTTTTCCCAGCACCAAGATCATTCCTCCATGCTGGATGGTTAATTAACTCTCCTCCCAGGTTCTCCAGCCTCCTGTGGTGTGAGAGGGCTTGGCCCCGCAGCTCTGGCTAAGCAGTCACGTCCCCAGCCCTGTCAGGTGGAGGTCTGGGCTCAATTTCCCTTGGAAGATTCCAAAACAAAAACTGTTCTTTCTGAAATACATTTCTACCCCACTGTGGGAAACTGCTGAACATGGATTTTATACTTCCAGGGATGACAACCAATGCTGGGGTTTTTTTTTAGCATAAATTCTAATTCAGAACAAGCTTTGCTCAGCATCAATGTGGTAAAAGGCACTTGGCCCAGGGCTAAGATTCACATCCTTCTCTCCATCCTGCTTCTATTCCTCCTGTGCCACAACAGCACAGGCAAGTGTGCAGTTCTGTGATGAGCCAAGCTGGGAAATTGCTCCCGCTGAAAGAGGATCATTCCTTATCTTTGCTGGGCTACTTTTCAGCCAGTGGAAGTTGATGATGTGTTTTGCAAGCATGGCAGCCGGAGAAGAGCTGGAAATGAGCAGCAGGGACAAGGGGCTGCTTTTCTGCAAGAATCACCCCTGAGTCACAGAATCACTGGGTTGGAAGAGACCTTCAAGATCATCGAGTCCAACTCAGCCCTAACACCTCAACTAAACCCTGGCACCCAGTGCCACGCCCAGGTTTTTTTAAACACGTGTCCCGGCAGAGGAGACATTGTTGAAGGATCAGGGCTAGCCAAGCATCCTCAGAGGGAGCCACGCTCATCACAGCCTCCATCTGCTCCCAGAGCTCGCCCACAGCGATTACAGCACAACAGATCCAGCACAGGAGCGCCGCCAGCGATCCCAACCCATCCACACACAAATCAAAGCGTGCCCATCCTCGGGGTCCCTGCCCTGTGCAGGCATGGAGAAAGGGGAATTCACATCCCGCTGCAGGGCACACACCGGGGCACAACCCTCACAGCCCCGGGGGAAGCCAGAGCCACTCACTGCGGCATGTCCCTACAGTGTTTTCTGCAGCATGCTTCTACAGTGTTTTCAGGCAGCCCCAATGAGGGGAGAGAATGATGCATCTGACTCTATTGATATCAGAAGGCTAATTAATTACTTTATTACACTGTATTATTCTAGACTATGTTACACTACATCTAAACTGAATCTGCCCAGCACTCAGCTCTGCACACACTGCCCAGAATCTCGTGGCTGTGCCCCGACAGTCCCCACACACACACACACTTGGCCCTGACAGGCCAAGGGACCAAAACACCATCCCTGTGGGTGAACAATCTCCATATTGCATCCTGCTTTGGCACAAACACAGGCGCAGCAAATGATAAGAATTGTTTTTCCTTTCTTTGAGGTTCAGAGAATGTGAAACCCAGAACTATTCTTGGGAAGAACTGTGCCTTGCTTTTCTCTGCGAAGGGAAATGGGGCTACATGTTTCTGCTCAGGAGGGACAGTGTCCGAACCATTCCCGTTCATTCCCAGGGACAGCGGCCCCAAAGAGCAGGGAGAGCGGGGAGGGGTCAGGCTGCGGGCTGCAGCGATTTTCTGTGAGTTTGAAACACAGCCGCTCTTTTTATCGTACTGCAGCCAGCTCTGTGTGGTTATTTCGGTTCTCCTTACGTGTCAGGCACTGTATAAAGCACACATAAAAGCGTTAATTTCCACATTTTTCCCGTTTTCCCCGTTTTTCATCCTTTTTCCTCTCCTCGAGCCTCCGACGGGCCGGGCCCTGCTGCGCCCTCTGCTGTTCGAGGGGAGGAATTGCACGGCCTGTCCCCGCTCCTGTCCCCTGCCCTTATCCCCTGTCCCCGCTCCTGTCCCCTGCCCTTATCCCCTGCCCTTATCCCCTGTCCCTGCTCCTGTCCCTGCCCTTATCCCCTGTCCCTGCTCCTGTCCCCTGCCCTTATCCCCTGCCCTTATCCCCTGTCCCTGCTCCTGTCCCCTGCCCTTATCCCCGTCCCCTGTTCGTGCCCCTATCCCCGCTCATGTCCCCTGCCCCTGCTCCTGTCCCCTGCCCTTATCCCCTGTCCCTGCTCCTGTCCCCTCTCCTGTCACTGCTCCTGTCCCCTCCCCTTATCCCCTGTCCCCTCTCCTGTCCCTGCTCCTGTCCCCTGCCCTTATCCCCTGTCCCTGCTCCTGTCCCCTGTCCCCACTCCTGCTCCTTCCATTCCCTGCTATCCCATCTTTCCGTGCCTGTGCTTCTCCACAGAAATATCTGAGGGGCTGTTCCTCCAGGGCTTTATAAAATCACTGCAATTTTCATCTCACATCAGGCATAGACGAGTCCAGAGGGGGTCACCGAGATGGTCAGAGGGATGGAGCAGCTCTTGAGCAGGGAAAGGCTGAGAGAACTGGGATTGCTCAGCCTGGAAAAGAGAAGGCTATGGGGTGACCTCATTGTGGCCTTCCAGGGCCTGAAGGGAGCCTGCAAGAAACACGGAGAGAGACTTTTCAGAAGAGCATGGAGTAACAAAGGGGAATATATTTAAAGTAAAGGAGAAAAGGTTTAGGGTAGATGTTAGGAGGAAGTTCTTCCCTGTGAGGATGTGAGGCCCTGGCACAGGTTCCCAGAGCAGCTGTGGCTGCCCCTGCATCCCTGGCAGTGTCCAAGGCCAGGTTGGATGGGGCTTGGAGCAACCTGGGGTAGCGGAAGGTGTCCCTGCCCATGGCAAGGCTGGGAAAAGAAGACTTTTAAGGTGCCTTCCAACCCAAACCATTCCATGATTCTCTAAGTCCCTGGTTTGACACAAGCAGCACAGAGAGCTTTAGCCTAATCCAGACTCTTGGCTAAACCTAAGTTATCCGTGGGGAAAGGAACTTTTTAACTGCATTGTTGTGGAAACCTCTGGGAATCCCAGATCCAGCTCCAGCAGGGTGAAGAGAAGCACTTTGGGAAGTCTGTGCCCAGCTCAGTGTGACTGACCAATGTCCCCAGGCTGACCCTTGCTGCTCCATGCCCACCTGGCTCGTGTTTGCCACTGGGAACTCCTCAGGGCTGAGCTGCCTCTGGCTCTCATCCCTTCAAATCAGAGCTGTGTCTCCTGTAGCACCAGCAGCAAACACAGTGAGTGAGCCCCAAGGAAGGAGCAAAGGCAGTGATACCTCAGCTTTTAGCTTTTTATTTTTTCTTTTATTTTTTCTTTTTTTCTTTTTTATTTTTTCTTTTCTTTTTTAGTTTTTATTTTATGCTGCTTTGGTGTGTGGGTCTGGGTTTCATACTATGGGATGGTGAGCTCTCTGCACAGAGCAGGGAGACAAAACAATTCCTGCTCCAGCTGGGGACCAAGGACAAATGATCCAGATCTCAGGCCCAGGAGCAGGCCCAGGCCCTCTGAGGAGAGAAAAACAAGCAGGATGAGAGTGCCTGGGCTAAAGCTGGGACTGGACAATGAACTCCAAAATGCAAATGGAGCAGACCTTATACAAGTGTGGGATCTTGTGACCAAGCTCTCTCCTGCTTTCACCCTGGAGCCATCCAGGCAGAGCCACAGCCGTGACTCCAGTACTGCCAGGGTGTGGCCTTTGAAGGCACTTCAATAAATCTCCTCTTTATATCTTCAATAAATCTCCTCTTTACTCCCCTAAACTTCATCCAGCCTCTGCTCCAGCTCCTTGAGGCATCAGCAGAGAGAGCAAGATCCTCAGCTGGAAGAGAGAAAAAGGGAAAGGCAGGCTGGGAAGGAGTTTCTAATCAATGACAGACCAACAAAGAGTTTCATCCCAGCTTGGAACAAAACAAAAGCAAAAAGGCACAATTCCTCTCCCTTTACAGTTTCACAAATAATGCCAAACTGGTAAAGTCTAATATGATGTTTTACTTATGGCATTGGAAGGATTGACACTCAAATATAACTAATCCCAGCATGAGATAAGCCTAAAAGTAATCATTTCAAGGACTATTTCTATTTATAGAAATCACAAAGTTTGTAATTTTTTTTCTTGCATCTTCTTATTTAAAATACCAACATGTATTTTGGTCACAGGACCCTGCTTCTCTTTGAAGCTGTGAATTACTTTTTTTAAATCTCTCTCTTACAGAACCACAAGGTTCTTGGGATTCCATAAGCCAGCTGACTCCCTCAAATTAACAGTATTCTTCCCCAAATTAAAATTCAGCCCTTTATACTGCATTTGATCGGGATACAATTTGTCAGTTAGTGATACCAAAATGCACATAACAAGCAAACCAGTGCAGTAGTTAAAATGATACTGTCATATTCAGATTGAATGAGGTTAGATGCTCCTAACCCCAACAGGATTCCTGCCAGCAGGTCTGGAGCTGCGTAGGGAGAGGATAGGAGGCAATTTCACAAATAATGGCAAACAGGTAAAATCCAAGATGATGTTTCATTTATGGCATTGGCAGACATTCAAATATAACCAATCCCAGCTTGAGGCCAGCTTAAAATTAGCCCTTTCAAGGTCTGTTTGTAGAAATCATAAAGTTTTGGGGTTTCTTTGGTTTATTTTTTTTGGCTTTGGGTTTTGTTTTTTTTTTTGTTTGTTTGTTTGGTTGGGGTTTTTTGATTGTTGGTGGGGTGTTTAGTTTGGTCTTTTTTGGTTTGTTTTTTGTTTGTTTGGGTTTTTTTAACTTTTTTTAACTGTTGCTGGTTGGTTATGAGGCAGTGGATGTGGAATAAATGACTCCTGCACACATCCAGCAGCTCCTGTAACGATGCAGCTTCAGGCTGCAAATATTGGTCCAACCCCCAGGGTTTTACCAGGCTGCTGAGGCTGCTGGTTACAGCACAGAAAACTTCAGGCACCCTTGAAATTCATTTCCTGGCAAGACAGGAGGTGCTGAGGATGAGGAGGGGCAGATTTTGGGGTGAAGCTCTGCCCTGTGGGGGCTTGGGATGATGTAAAAGCTGTGAGTGGCTTCCCAGATGAGCCCCACCAGGTACTCTGCACCTTTCTGCACTGCCAAATATTTACAGCTGTGGCTGTTATCAGTTTGTGTGGCAGATCTGGGCATTGCCCGGCGTGACCCCGGGGGAGGCAGCCCCGAGGCCATGGGATGTTCAGCTCTGCTGGATCTCCATAGAGGGGGCCTGGAATGCACGGGGAACAAAGCCCAGGGCTGCACAGAGCAAAGGATGAAGGGCAGCAGAGTTTGATAACCACATTAAAGCACTACCAACATCTGTTCAAGGCAAAGACAACACTATCTCCAGGAATTAACCTCCTGAACCACTTAATCATTAACCTCAGCAGAGGGAAAGTTGGACAACAAGAGCCTATTTGTCAGCAGCCCCTCGGAGAGATGCAGTGAGCAATATTTTACTGAGAACAGCGTGAGAAGGGCTTGCCCAGCTTTATACATTTTAAACACAGAATATATTTGTGTGGGAAACAAGGAGACAATGGGTGTAAATAAACAGATGATCCTACCTTGAAGCCTTCATCCATTTATCCTGTTTAAAGCGGCTTGAAGTGTTTTGTCCTGCATTTCCTCCAACAAGCAGAGATGCTTCAGTTCTCACTCAGGAATATTCCTGGCTTTGGAAAGAATTACAAATGGATAGGATGTCACAATTTTAAACTTGCACCCATATCCCAAAGTTTCCTCCTTGAAAACAAATCAGGGATTACTGCTGTGCAAGAGGCAGCAGGGCTAGAGAGGTAAAGTGGTTTTGTTCAATAATTACTTGTTTATATAGACTGTTTCCCATGTGAGGTCACCCGTTCAGCTATCCTGCTGTAAACCTGCCAAATGCCTTTCCTCCACGTGGTGACAGTGGGTAGAGATTTTTTATTTCTTTTGCGTTTTATTTTGTTTTCCAAAGGAGGAAAGGATTTGATTCCTTCCAACTTCAGGGCTCCAGATTTGTGGCAGAACTGCACTGAGGCTGACCGTTCATTTCTCTGGACCTCAGGTAATCATTCACCCAGGGTGCAAAGCACTGCCACATAAGAATGATGCTGTTCAACACCCACTTTGCACCAGCCCCAGTGGCCACACAAGGTGTGCATAATCAGGGCCCAGATGTCTACTTAGATATTGCCACAGCTGGAGGGGGCAGAAGGAAGAAAGAAAACCAAAAGAAGTTTGGGAAGAGGACTGTCTGAAAGGCTGCAAACAGAACCTGCTCCAGTCCAAGAGCTGGGTAATAAAAAATCACATTATGCAAGAAATGGCCCAAGGTCTCCACCCAAAAATACCACACTCAATTAAAATATATTTTCCAGACTATTCCCTACTGTCCACGTGTGGGGCTCCTGTCTGTTACTACTTAAATTTCCCTACTTAAAATAGAATTATGATGTCCTTAGTGGAGGGAAAAGGGATGGTTTCACAGCGAGGGAGGAAGAAGGAAGATCTCAGCCACACTTTTTTCTGGGTTATTTTTCTATTAGTCAGCAAGCTGAATAGCTTTGGTGAGAGCCTCACATGTGTCAAAGCCAGGAGCAGGGCAGCATCACACAACCAGGGACTGAGATTCTCTCTTTCACACAGCAGCATGACCTCAAATCAGCTGAAACCACAGTGTCTAACTTGGCTTTCATTCATTTCATTACAAAACAGGTTGGTAACTTGAACAAAAAGGAAAATTAATTTTTCAATAAATGGTACAATATTTACACCCTTGGTAGAAAAATTATCATTGAATGGACATAGAAACAGAATTATCTATTCAGATGAGGGTTCAGATGAACAAAATGTGGATTTTACCTGGTCTGGAGGCACCATCCCTGTGTGCCCTCCCTTACCTGTGCCTGTCAGACATAAGGCAGAGACACAGCAGCCCAACTCTAATTACATGTTATTTTAGCCATGAATTATGGCCCCAACTTGCCTGACCTTAATGCTTGCAGTGTGATTAGTGATGTGCTGGCAAAAATTAAAAAAAGATCATCATAATTACCCATTTTTAAATCAGTAAAAGGTAAACAGAGTTATCTCCCCAAAGATTTATGTTTACCAACACACTAGGAAGATGCTCCTCTGGTCAAGACACCCTGAAGAAATGTTCCTCAGACAATTAATTTCTCCAGCAGGATGATCCATCATAGTCTGCACTCCCACAAATTGATTTCTTGTGGTTCATCATGGTAATTTCATCCTTGCTGCTGTTTCTTGCTGCTCTTCAGAGGCTGAGCTGCATCACTGCTTTTTAAACTACTGTTTGTGGAGAAAACCAAATTGCAGCAGCAGACAAGGCCCTCATTAAGGTGGATAATTAATTGGAACTTTGCAGCCCTCCCTTTGTACGAGGCAGGGAGCTGGGTGCCCCCTCACCTGAGCTCTCTTGCACAGACACCTGCTGCTCACAATTAAGATCCATTGCCCAAATTTGCATATCCTGGTTTCTCTCACTGGCTCCAGAGACAAAGGACAGCCTTTACTGCAGGGAAGCAGCAGCTCCAATGAAATGCTGCTCCTGGGCAGCTGCTCCTGCTGAAGGGCCCTGGCACCGAGCACCAGGGTTTCTATTTAAAAACGATATGTTTGGGCTGGATTTAAAGAAAAGCACGTGGTGATTTCCCCCTCGGGGGGGATAATAGGCTTTTCACGAGATGACGAGTGCCAGAAGATGCCATAAACTTCAGGGCAGGCTTTGTTTGAGGCTGGCAGAGCTCAGCAGCGAACGTGAGGTGTCCCTTCCCTCCCCTCCTGCGTGGGCTGGAGAGAAGTATCTCATCCACTTCGTTTGCTTCTGAAATTGCACTGTGGAGCCTGATCCTCCTTGCCTTTACTCAGGCAAAACACTTATTGCTGTGCCTGGAAACAAAGTCAAGGGTGTGCACCTGGTGTGGGGAGAGCAGACCCCTCCCAGACCACCAGGGACACCTCACCCTCAGCTCACCTGGAATCCACAACTCAGAGAGGTGAATATGGCACAGAGAAAAGCACTGGGAGCCAGCTGAGAGTCTCTGAAAATACAGCCCCAAATGCCAGACATTCCTTTGTGGGGCAAATGGACAGCTCCCTCTGGTCCTTCAGAGAGAGGGTTTTCCACGTTCACCCTTACTGACATCAGCTGTGAGCTGCTCCTCAGCTTTTGGGGGATGCTAGGAGCCAGCATGGATCTCCTGGTAACAGCTCAACATGTTCCTCTCTGCATTTTTCCTCCAGGTTGCTGTGATGCCCCAGAGCCAGGCACAGCTTTTGGTGGAAGCCTTTTAGAGCCCTCACCGGGTTTAAATCAGTCCTCCAGATGATTAAAATTATTCTAAGCCTGATTTAGTCACATACCAAATGGGAGTTAACCCAAAACAGATGCCAGGGCAGAACCCCTGTGGCAGTGGGATTTGGATTTACAGCTTGTTTCAGCTCTTTTCCAATCCCAGAATTTACAATCAAACCTGTTTTCACATCATATTCAAGAGAAGGAATAAAAACAAAGCCATGAATGGGAAACACAGTAGAGAGAATACAGGGTGACCTCAGTTCAAATATCAGTTTTTAAAGTAAATCCACAGGGATCTGCAGGCAGCCCCAGGAGTGGTGGGTGCACAACCAGATCAGCAGAGACCATGGCTGGGATGGGGGTCATGATGCCCCTGCTTCACTCCTTAGCTGAAGCTTGAGAAGAAAATTGACTTTCATCTCATTTCACTGCTTGCTCTGTGCTTTACTCCCATTTTCAGATGAGTTGATCTAAAAATTGAAGGCTGCTCTCTCCAAACCCTCCTAGTTTTGCCCAGCAAAATGAGGTGGCATTCAAGACAGAGAATCTTGAGGCTGCCTCTGAGATCCTTTCCACTTGTCCCCTTTGGAAGCATCTTTCCTTGCACTTTTTCCTTAATAAAAAACCCACCACCTGTATATAAAATGCATTTTTCTACTTAAACTTCAAACCAGAGAACAGATCTATTCTTGGATCTGGGGTGATAAGGCAGATACACCTGAGGGCTGATCCAGCTTGGAAGTTCCTCTTTTCAAGGGTGAGAGCAAATTTGCAGTTTGTGTAGAGCAAAGTTACACAGTGACTAGAAATTATCCACCAGTAAAGTTACCTAAACTCATGACTGTGCCTGGAAATAATAAGGTGACGGGTAATTGACTAATTACATTTAAGAGAAAACAGAAAACAAACTCATTTCTGATGGAATTAACTGCTACTGAACTTCATTTAAAAAAAATTAAGACACTTCAGAACTAGACATGCAAATGGTACATAATTCCTTATCTGTGACACAACTTCAGAATACATCCCTGGGAGTACCTGTTCAGCAGCCTGTGGCAAATGAAAAAGACAAAGAAAAACATTGCACTGGGAGTCATTAATTGAATTAATTAACCTAGTGACATTGTCATAGGAAGAATTTATCTGGCAACCAGCAGGAGCAGATCTCCAATCATTTCACCATGGCTAACAGATTAACACTCACAGGAGCCCCTGGCAGCTGGCTTTGAGCATTGCAAATTATCAGAAATTAATTAGCCAAATGCTGTGCACCCATGTGGATATTTTTGGGTTTAAGTAAAGATTATGAAGCCAATAGCTCATCTGATGATTTATTGAGAGGAAACATCTTTGTTTGAACAAATAGGTTGCAGCATGGCTTTCTAATGGGAAAAAGGGGAGGGGGGAGGGGGGAAAACTTACAGCAAAACCATAGTTACAAAAGCCAAACACTTGTAAACAGGAATTAAACAATCCCCTCCGAAAAAAAGGTTTATATACAAATTGTTTCAAAAAAGATCTATTTTTTTTGAGAACAGAAATAATTCTTTTTGTGTACTTTACAGAATAATTAAGTTTCCTCCTTAAACTTATTAAGCTGGGATTCAAATATCCAGAAGTACTTCTGCAAGGCAGCTTTGTTCATCCAAATGTTAATGGCTGTATCACACACGAAATACAGAATTTTAAGGAAATTGGGAGAGCCACATGAAGTTTAACCTTCATTTTTTCTGCAACCTCTTGTTAGAGTAACAAGCAACATAACCAAAGGACTTTGGAAAGACTCTCTTTGATACTACAGTGCTTCTTAGGAGTAGCCAAGGACGTCTCTAAAATAAACCCTTAATCTCCATGTGATTTAACCAAAACTAAAACAGATTCACTCTCACAGATGGGTTTTAACTGTCACCTTCAAAAACTCCTTTACTTCCACCTTACAGTCTTTTGTTTGGTTTTTATTTAGGTGGACTTGGAAAACTCCAGGATGAAGTTTTTAAACATGCAAAATCAACCCTTAACCATCAATTGGGATGTGACATGTACCTATATTTAAGAACCTCTATAATCCATGTTTTTGGAAGAGTGGGGTTTGCAGAATACAAACAGTAACCAGCTTAGCCCAAGGATATTCAGATATTCACCCAGACTGATATTCACAGAGCTGCTGAGAGGGGAAAAGGGGAGCAGGGGGAAAAGAAAAGAAGAACAGAAGGATTAGAGTGGAAGAGGTGAGGAAACACAGAGGGGATGTTGCTGACACTCAATCCTGAAGCTCTGGGAAGGTGATCCCAGGTTTGAAATAATATCTTGTCAGAGACCCCCGGGGAAACACTGCTGGCCAGGTCATCATTCCAGGCTAATGTGGTGCTCTTCCCCGGGGAGCTGCAGGCTCACAGGCTCAGGTTTCCAGTCCCCCGGGGGAGAGGAGGCTGACAGGGTCTTTCTGAGGACAAGGCAACCCTGGGAGCCGGGAAGGGGCAGCAGATGTGGGTGTGGAGCTGTCCAAACTCATCCGGGGCAGGGCAAGGGGAAGGGTGAGTGATGCTCCCCCTGCTCTCAGTGAGAGCAAAACAACCCCAGAATTAAGGAGCACTGCCCCTACCTGGGCCAAGCTGCCCCCACCGAGTTCCTAATCACAGATGTGGAAACCTGGAATTGCTCAGCTTGGAAAAGACCTCTGAGATCACCAAGTCCAACCCTCAGCCCAGCACCAGCACTGTCCTCAGGCGCCACCTCCACACGTTCTTTGAACACTTCCAGGGATGGTGACTCCACTGAACTCCCTGTTCAACCCTTTCCACAAAGAAATTTTTCCTAATTTTCAATTTCAACCTCCCCTGGCACAACTTGAGGCTGTTTCCTCCTATGCTGTCACTCACTACCAGTGAGAAGAGACTGCCACTCACAGGCACCAGCTCAGCACACTCATTTGGGCTTGGTTGAATATAAAAACTCCTCTGTGTAAGAAATTGGAGGCTCCCAATGTTACATTCTGCACGGGAACAACGCTTCCATCGCAGAAACTCCTCTAGAGCAGAATGCTCTGTGCCAACCCCTACCCAGAAAATAGGGATGTTCTGCCAGTTTTGCCTATTCCTTGTTTGCCCAGCTCCCTGGCAGGTTACAGAAACTGTGCAGGCAGCTGGGAGCCCTGCCTGGAAAACAGGTCACACCTAGCAACCTGAAGCTCTCAGACACCACCACTTTTGAGTGCAGTAAAGCAGCTTTAAAAGCCTGTTATTTTCC
Source organism: Motacilla alba alba (assembly GCF_015832195.1). Lineage (NCBI taxonomy): Eukaryota > Metazoa > Chordata > Aves > Passeriformes > Motacillidae > Motacilla > Motacilla alba. The sequence goes on along the minus strand of NC_052045.1, from coordinate 17,146,747 downwards.
AGTGTATTCCCATGCCTCTGCCAGGGGATGTACAGGCACTTGTTAACATGTGTACTCTTCTAATTTTAAACAGCTGCTTCTCCTCCTGTGCTTGGCAAGAGTCTTAGGGGATAAATACTGCAGAAGTAAAAAAAAAAAAGGCAGCTTCTTGAGAGCTGATACCTCAGTTTCTTGCTTCTTGAGAAGCCACTTTATCACAGCATGGATCTGGCTGCTGCATGGCACAAAACACCAACTCAGGGATTTAAATTAAACTCCTAAGTCCACATTCATGCAACAAAAAAAAAAAAGCAAATGCCTTCATTTTTTTTGAATGTTGATTTCTCATTGCCTTGCTGTAAAAACCTGAACTTTATACCATTGTATGTATATATACATTATACCTTTCTATTTTCCTGCATATAAGTTGTTGCCTGCTTAACTGCACTGAGAAAGAATGACAAAAGGCTACAAGAATAAGATGGGTAAATAGAAAAACATAGAGAACTTAATTATGGGATCATTTTCTTAGGACTGGAACATTCTTCAACTATTTTTTGCAATTATGCCTTACCTTGTTTGGATTCTCACAGACCTCTTTCAATCATTTCTCCTACAAGACAGTCATAATGTCCAAATTACATATACAAGACAATTTTTAAATAAAACCATCAATTATTTTAAAAAAGGAAAAAAAAAAAAAAAAGACAAAATAGCCATGCAAAACCAAGCTGTAGCTGAACTCTTCTCTGCATAAACTTGTTGGACATTTCTAATTATCCAGCACTCCAAGGAAAGTGAAACACATCCCTACTCTAAGCAGGTGGATCAGGATTTACAAGGGGTTTTTGCTGCAATCCTTTTGCTGTGTGTGGGTGCTCAGGCACAGCAGCAGTGGAAGAAGGCTGGGGCTCATCCTGAGAACAACTTTGGAATCCCTGTGGAAATGCTGTGTCTCATGCCCTGAGCATGGCACTGAGCCAGGAGAGAGAACAACTCTGCTGTGAGAGGAGCCTTTCTCCTGAGGTGTGTGAAACCCAGGGGTTTGTATTTTTCAGGGGGTTTTTTGGCCAGAACTGTACTTTCAAACAGATACAAAGTGACACAGGTGTGTGATTTCTTTTGTGGCTCCTGTCTGAAGCCCTCCTGTGTGCCATGTGTTTGTTCTTACATCACAAAAGCATCCTTGATGTGCCTTCAGCTCCTCACACCCAAACAGAAATCATCTTCCCAAGGGCTTCCCCCGTGAAAAGACGGCACAAACCACTCTGCCCAAGTTTTATTGTGCCTACACCACGACAGCTTGTGTTTTTTCTACATCAGGAATCCTTTTCATGTGTTCTCCCTCCCCCTGCCCATTACCAGGCGCGGGGTGTAAAACAAAACTGGGCCAACACGGCCACTTTAACCAGAGATTTTTCAGAAAAATGTGGGTTTTGTGCTGCTGCGCTTTCCTGGGTGACTTGTCATGTCCCACAGTGTCACTCACAGCTGAGTCGGTGGCTCTGGGACTGCTGCACCTCAGCCACCCGCTGGGAATCTCCGGCAATGCACTTCCCAAAAAGCTTAACCCTTCCAGCTCAGAGCCAGCTGCACCTCGTGTGCCACCACAGCGTCACCACCCACTCCAAGGGGCAAAAATCAGCGCTGGCTTTCCAGAAGTCAGTTTTTGACTTGGTATTAACACAGAAGACAGTGGCTCAACATTCATTATAAAAACTGTTTTCAGTAAAGTCTTCATTTTATCTATAAATTATATATTTTAATATGTTTATATTTATATTTATTATTAATTTTCTATATGTCTATATATCTTTCTATATTTATTTTTATATATAATTTCTATATAAAAATATTAAAATTCTATTAAAACTATATATTCTATATAAATAAAATTGTAAGAGACTGTTTTATACTATATTTATAGTATTATAATTATAATATATTTATATGATATAAAATTGTATATAATCATAAAAACTATATTCAAATTATATTTTAAATTATTATAATTATATCAAATGTATATGTATAATTTTATATATTATCTATACATTTTTAAATATAAATTTTAAATCTAAATATTTTGCATGGAACAGATAGGGCAGGCTGTTTATTTGTATCATTTATTCAGTTTTCCAGCTTGCAGAATTGAGTATCCAGGTCATACATTGCATTTTCTGTTGAGGAGTTACTGGTGATGCTCATCTGCATCTGCAGCTACTGAGGCTCTGTAACTGAAACAGCAGCAGGCAGTTCATGGAAAAACAACTCACCATGGTTTTACCAAAGCATTTGTTTTTCTGTCTAAATAGGATGGTTTAGTAAAATATTAATTGGATGATGAAAAATTTGGGAGCAGGCCACATTAGGGTTATTTGCCCCTTTTATTTAAGCACATTGATGAGGCAGGGCTGTTCTGAGATGAGCTTTTTGAGGAGAAACTTCTCCCATCAGATTTTGAAGGCAATTTACTGCTTATTATTTCCAGGCAGTATACACATGGTATTATTCCTCACAGAGCAAAGGCTGCTCCAGATACCTACTTAGATACAACCTAACAACACAGAAATAATTGTGCTGCATTACTCTAATGCTGTGTTTTACCCACAGTCATTAACACATTTCAACATTACCTGTGACCATATCATAAAGTAATATTATCTTCTTACTTTGCATGATGATTAGATCTCAAAAAAACCCCAAACCACACAGTTTATCTGTACAATCTTCATTTTAGCTATTTTACCTATTTAAAAATAATCCATCAGTAAAGAAAATTGATGTTTTCTTGGTTGTAATGATATTATTTTTAGAGTTTCATTAGCTACGTGTGGAAATATGAAATCAGAAGGTGTCTAAAAAAACAAGTAGGAAACCCTCCCAGGAGAATCAAACAACACATCTCCAGCTAAAGATAGAAGAGCAAGGAAGGCATCAGCCCAAAGCTGATCAGCAGAGGTTTGTCTACAACTTGCACTGTCAGACCAACTCAAAACCAACAGTTTTATGGCCAGCTGTTGATGAAAAGTGTTTGTATGTCTGTGACGTTTATAGGAGACATCTTGATTAATAAACCAGACCAATAAACCCTAAAACTGTGTCGCTGGGTGGATTAAATGCTGGTTAAATAATGCACTTCCACATGCTGCTAAATAGAAATCATGTTTAGCAGCTGGTTGGAGTGCAGTCCCTGAGGGTCTGTTCTCTGCTGCTTCATATTTCTATCAATGACTCAGGGAAAAAAAGCAAACATAAAAACATCACTGATAAAGAACAGAGAGTGGGGAAATGTTAAGAAAAAAAGGCTGGACCAGCAGTACAAAGTGAGTTGGATGGCTTGGTAAATTATGCACAAATATGAGCAAATCCACATCTCAGGAGAGCCAAAGGTACAATCACAAACCTGGAAATGAAGTGTGCAGGCCACAACAGCAGGCTGAGGAATCTGTCTGGGGGACTGGAAGCTTTGGGAAAACTCTGTGGGACTGTGGATGGAAATCAGTGTCCTGCACAATAAAGGAGCACGGGGCCAGTGGGAGCTTGGGGCACACAAGCAGCAGAAGCTACAGGAACTGCAGGAGTTTTACCCTTGCACCCAGAACTGGTGCTACTGATCTGGAGTTTACAGCACAAAAATGATACCAGAGAATCCAAGGGTCAAGAGAAAAGGCACAGGAATGTGTAAAAGGCATTTCTAAAGATGATATTCTACTGATATACTGACCTTGCAGCAGCAGTTCACAGGGGAGTGCACTGCTTAGGCCATTCAGGAAATTAAGTCTGATGCCCACCATTGTCCCCAGTGCCTTTCAAATCCATGGCACCCACTGAAGAGCGGGCCCCAAGTCTGGAGGAAAAAATAAAGCTCATATTCAAGATAACTGGACAAACCCCCCACTATTAGAGCAATCTGTGTGCAATCTATTGATCATGAACTTCAGTCTGTTCCTTACAGCCACGAGTTGGCAAAAAAACCACAAAATAACAGAATAATTTGGGTTGGCAAAGACCTTCAAGATCATCAAGCCCAACCGACGACCAGTAACCACCTTTGTCACCCAGCCCAGAGCACTGAGGCCCACATCCAGGGGTTCCTTGGACACCTCCAGGGATGGGGACCCCAAACCTCCCTGGGCAGCCCCTCCCAAAGTTTAACAGCCCTTTCTGTGAAGATATTCCTCCTGGAGTCCAAGAAATGCTACAAAAATCCTAAGGAAAAGACTGAGAGAACATCTTCACCTCTACAGGAGCTGCACAAAAAATCCTAAGGAAAAGACTGAGAGAACATCTTCACCTCTACAGGAGCTGCACAAAAGGCTCAGAGCAGTTGTTCCCAGTGGGAAGGGGAATCCTGGAACCAGGGAGTCTGGCAGCCTTGTGCTATTGATCAGCTGCACCCAGCAAGGACAGCAGCCAACACTGCACTGCCATCACCGCCAGTCAAGACTGCACTGGTGTAGAAGAGAGCAGAAGACTCTTCACTGAGAAGAGAAGAAGATTTAGAAATCTCTTTGCTGAAAAGAAGTTGCATTCTGTTGATAAAATCCAGTGCAGTTTTTTACAGCTGTGGAATTCATTGGGCTCTGCTGGGAGGACAGGATTGAAAACCACCCACTAAAAGCCTTCACTTGCATTGATTTTGCTTTTCTGGCATGAGAGGAGCCCAGGAGTTATCCCATCTCAAGTAAAACCTGCTGCGGCCTTATGAGATTTGAAAGGAGACAGTGACTGACCGACAGTTCATCCCTCCACTGGATCATTCCCTCATTTGCTTGCATTCCTCAGGCAGGAGTGAGGTGCTGTGAGCAGCAGCCTCCTCTGCAACTGCAACCTGAGAGGAAAAAGACCCTGCATGATGAATTCCCACCTGCATCAAACACTCTTATCTTCTTCCCATTTCTTGTGCCCTCTCCCACTCACCTGGAACTGAACACTTCCCTTCTGCTTTATCTTATCTTGGAAACAAGGAAATGCCACGAGTTACATGTCAATATGACCTCTGTGAACTAGGAAGAAGCTGTCTAATGTAATGCCTTGTGGCTCCATTAAACCAGCTAAAGATGCAGCTTGAATTCTAGCAGTGCTGGGAAAAGAAAATATGCTTTAGGCTGTGAGTTTAAAAATGTGAGGCAGATTTGGGATAAAGAGATGCTTCAGAAGACGGGCTTACATAGAAGATGCCCGCAATCAGCTTTAAACTCTCTTTTTTTCCCATGAATTGAATATTTTCACTTTGTATTTATTTTATGGATTAAATTGAAAATGTTAGCATTTTAGGCCATCTAAAGGTTAGCTAAAGGAAACTGGAGTGACCTCTGAGAAAATGGTAAGGAGTTTTCTTTCCATAGTTTAGCAATCAGCGAAGCAATAAACAAGATGAAATATTTATATTTTTGACATTATCTTTGCTTTGTCAATGTACAAATTCCTTCCCCCATGGGGACTGAGTTTTCCTTCCACCTCTCCTCTTATACTGCCAGATCAGACTATAATTTTGACCAGGAAAAGTTGCATTAATACTTTAATACACATTAATGCATTAATAAATCCTCTTTTAGGCCAGAGCACAGGGTCCCATTCTGGGTTTCCCACACTGACCACATGCAGTGTTCAGCAGAGCAGGTCTGGGCTGCAGGAGCACAGCAGGAGGCTCACTCTCCCCAGGGACATCAGAAATGGTTGTGCAGCCCCTGGATTGTGCAGAATAAAATTATGAATGGGTTCCCTGGAGAGGTCTGCTCTCCTGCAGCTGGTCCTTACCTGTGAGTGGCACCAGCACCAGAGTAGGGCTGCCTGAAGCCAAGGCTGAGCCTCCAGATGAACGTTCTGATTAGATCCCTGTCCACCAGAAGGGACAGGAGTTTCCTGATGCTGTGGAGGTAGAAAAAGTCACTTCTCATTACAACATTAAACTAAGCAAAGTCAAACAGACCTTCAAAACCTCGGAATATCTTTGGAGAATGGAGGAAGACAATGTTCCTGCATGAATCTTATCTTACTGATGTTCAGACTTATCTGAAGACAGATGACATTAAATATATCCCAAGCACATAAATACATTTTCACTGGCCAAATGACCACAGAGACCTTTTGCACACGCAGCCTCTGCAGCACTGGGCATTATTTTGGGGGGGAGGAGGATGTCATCCCACTAAATAGATCAGCTGCTGAACCTTTGGATTGTAAAGCAGGGCCCCCGACATGCAGGAAGAAATGACGAGCAGGACTCCATTGATATCAGATGGTTAATTAATTAATTAATTACTTTGTTATACTATGTTATTCTATACTGTATTACACTGCATCTAAACTGAAACTGCACAAGCACTCAACTCAGCAAAATCTTGTGTCTGTCTGCTGACCCCCAGCCTGCACACGAGCTCGGCCCCGACAGGCCAAGGAAACACAACCCCACCACTGTGGGTAAACAACCTGCATATTGCATTCTACTTTGGCACAACACAGGCACAGCAAATGAGATAATTGTTTTGATCATTCTTTTCTCTGCTTCTCTCAGCTTCAGAGAATGTGAATCCCACACTTTTGCATGGGCACCTGTATAAAGGTGTCACCATCAGGGCAGTTGTTTGCCTTTCCTATAAAGGAAAAGCTGCAGTGAGTGCTTCCAGTGACGTGTTTGTCCCTGACAGTGTGGCAATGCTGGGTTTAGGAGAACAGGCTGATTTCGGGCTGCACCCACTGCAGCAAGGTTTGACAGAAAGTTACCCTTGATCACCTTCAACTGCAGCTGCCTTTGATTTCAGCCTGACTCATCCAGGGAAATAACTAGCAAAAAGTGCATAATGTAACAGAGGTGTTTCCAGATTACCTGAAAATGGTTTGTGTTTCCTCACTCCCACCCCACAGGTGAGGTCAAGAAGCCTCTTCCCTGTGGGCCTGTCTGAGTGCAGAGAGGACCTGCAGCCACTGCTCAGCCACATCTGGAGATACTTGATCCTGCATGAAAAGAATTGGTGAATTTGATGAATGCTGTGCTGGGATGAAACCTGGAAGCCCTCAGGTGTGGCAACAAGATGCATTGGCAGATATCCCAGAGAAATACAGATCCTGCTCCATCAGATGACATTAAACTGGATTTATATTTCACCAGCTTCATTTTCAGTCCAGGGGAAAAGGAACACATTTACTGCTCTGAATGCAGAGGGACAGCGCTCCCAAATGCCCCTCCTCACCCTCCCAGAGTGAGGTAACTTTTCCAAGAGCAGAAAACAGTCCGGTTACCACAGCCAGCATCCAGCAACTGCCAGCAAGGGAAAGAAACTTCTCCAGGAAAGACAGGAGGAGTGAAAATCACCAGCTGGTAAATGAACTCATGGTGGAACAGCAAGAAAATGCAATGTACTGCAAACAACCAACCCCACAGCCACTCTGGCAGCAAAGGCTGCTCTGTGACATTGCACCTGCCTGGGACATCTTCTCTGAACAATAAAAGGTGATAAACCACAGTGAGCCAGTTGGAAAAGAAGAGTTTAACTTCTGACCAAGCCTTATCTGTGAGCAGATAAAGGGACCCAGTTGAGGAGATCACTGGCTTAGAGCCAGGACTCAGCCAGAGGAGGAGCAAAAGATGGCAGGGTTCCTCCCCTCTAGGTTAACACAGCAGGAAGGGCATAGAAGCAACAAATTTGACACAAGGTTTTTACTGAAAGAAAAGGATAGTCAACTCAGATTCTCAATCTAATGTTTCACTCCCTGCACTTTCACCAGCAGTTTCAAAGACAGGATGTCTTGAGCCAGTTGTATAAAAACAATTGATGTGAAGGACTGCATCCAGTGCAAAACACTGTGGGCAAGAAGGAATGAGCACATTAAAAGTCTTTCTGTACCCCCTCACTGTTTAAAGTTAAATTTAACTACTTTTTACACTACAGAGATAGCTCTCATTAATCTTATTTCTATCCTCTGAAACAAAACACATGGATGACATTTTCTAAAACTTTATTCTATGAAGCATCCTTGGTTTGGGAAAATAGCTACATGTTTTTTAATATCAGTGCAAACAAAGCAAGACTAATTATTCTCTATTAAAACTTTTCATCTATTCCAAAAATCTTTTGAAATGGGAGAATACCTGTCAGCCTCTATTTTAACAGGAAATTTTAGGGGAACATGAAAGGCATTCAGCTGCTGTGCAGAATGAGTAATTTGAAAAGCATTTACTCTGGAAGAAAATGCAGGTATTCCTTCTTGCTTCTCCCCCACACCACACAGGCACAGAAGAAAATGTTTTGAGAAAATTACTTTAATATTGCTATTCTTCTGGTAATAGAGGCCTTGTTAGCAAGGCAGGACTCAGAGTAGGGTGGCACTTTTCCGGGGCTGGGAGCTGAGGGCAGATTGCTGTTTAACTTTGCAGGGTGCTTTGTAAACTGGGAGAGGGGAAATGTGAACCAAAACAAGGAAAGGACATTCCTGGTCACAGGGAAAGGTGCTGGGGTGTGATGGGAGCAGCACAAGGCAGCAAGGGATGCTGCAGGAGCTTGGCAATCCAGGGCCAGGCTGGGGGAAAATGAGGCACAAAATTCCCTGAGCTGCAGTGGGAAGAGGGGAAAGGAGATTGTGTGGCAGCAGTGGGGCAGGACAGCCGTGACAGCAGGGTTTGGCATGGTCAGTGAGGAAGAGCAGGAGAGGAACCAAGTGTTTGTGCAGCTGGGAGAAGAGTAAGGTGGCAGCTACAAGGAATTCTGCAAGGGTTTTTTATTTGAGGGTGCTGTAACTCATCATTTCCACTGTTTTTTTAGGTTTGTCTGGGATCTACAACCACACTTGCCTATATTTGTATATTCCCTCATTATACTCACTTCTGGGGTAGCTCTTGCTTTGAATTTAAGGAATTCAAATATATATAACCTGGAACACGTTGCTGAGAAGATTATCCCATGGACAAGTGGCAGGATTGTGCCACCAGAATGGAAACTGAGCTGAGTGACGGGCACATCACTCTAGAAGTCATGAATTTCAATGGATTTTAATGAATCTGGAGTCTGTGGCTGGTCTTAAAAGTGCTCAGTAAAACACCACCAATGCTTTCTTGGCTTATAAATTATTGGAATTTATTTCACCAAGGAAAGACACTGACACAGCACCTTTTTGATCAAGACTTCATCTCGTTCTGTTACTACTTTCTGCCCATGCAATTAATTCAAGTAAGTTTCGTAGGATTATACTAATGTATAGGAGAAACAACCTTTCCTCTATTTCACAGTTTGAGAGGATCCTTTCTGGATCACCCAGTGCAAAATTAAAGTCACAGGGAAAAGGATGAAAGATTGGGCACTTTGAGCTTGTTATTGTTCAAAAGAAGATCTCTGAAGCAAATATAATGTGAAGTTCCAGTAAGGGATAAATTTGGTCTTTGGCTGATGTCATTCAGCTTTTTCTCCTTGCTGCTTAGTCAGGAGTTTCTCACCACAGTATTTGAGTGTCTCCCCTCACATTTTCCTGATGTGGTTATTCCTGGGAGAGTATTCACAGGGACCAGCTCAAACCAGAGCCCAGAGATGTCAGGAAACCACACAGCACAATCTGTGAATTCCTAATAGGTGAACCTTGATGCCATCTGAGAGCAAAATCTGCCTTGATGCCCTATTCAGAAATAATTAATTAAGACAATACTTGCCTATACCCAGAGTGCTGAGTCCAGATATGAATGAAAGAAACTGGTTTTAAAATCACCGAATTCTCATTGCAATCAGGAGCAGGATCTGGCTCCTCTGAACACCAGAAAAACTGAGCATTTATTCATTTATCAGATGCAGACTTAGAACCCTGACTTGAAGTGATTATATTTTGCCATACCTTGTGATACAGCTCACTGATAGAGGAATCCAACCACACTAAAGGTGTTAAACACTCCTTGACTTTAAAAAGGTGCAGAAAAATCTTTTTATCCTGTTCTAGTTCTTTTGTTGCTCTCATCACAATATCAGACTGGAAGGCAATGAGGATCCTGATTGCCTATATCTGTGCAGATGGAAAACCTTGTAATAATCTGGAAATTCCCAGCACAAATTCATGCCTTCATTTTGTCCTGCTTTTGGAAGCCCTTTTGACTATGGATGATGATATCTTTATAAAATAATATAAATAATATAAAAGAATATCAAAATATTCTTTTATTTTACAACATTTGCTAAAGTGCAATATTTACACCAGCTAAGTGCTGAGGCAGCTGCTTTTTGACAGACAAAATCATAAGAGCAGCTCATAAAACCCAGAGTTTTTCATGTTTGCTGTGTCATTCAAGCAGCAGAGATAAGGACAAACCAGCTCATCACTCCTGTGATAATCTGGATCCACAATTAGACCTGCACAGACAAAAAACCTGTCCCCTCTGACAGGCCACTTTTTTTCCACTTGAAACTTCTTAAGCTGTTGTGATTCACATTGTGAACATGTTCTTGTATGCACCCAGCAGAGAAAATCCTGAGTCATAAATAGGATTTCTGATAGCTAAAATAATAATCATCAACATGTGGCAATAAGGCCACAGAAAAGCATCCTGATAACTGGGCCTAGGGCAAGACATCAGCATCTTACTGAATATTAATCACTGGGAAATGTGGGCTCATCTCTGCCTTAAACCTTTCCTTGTTTAAAACAATTAATCATCCCACTCTGCCCGTGTCAAGCCCTGCTTCACTTTCTTATTTTTGTCACTTCTGATAGAAACCCTTGTGCCTGAGGATGTGTCCTAAACCAAAACTGGTGTTCAGAAGTGAATCCCACTTCCCTTGGAAAGGGCAGAGCTGTGATATCAGACATATCACACAAATGTATCTTCAAGATCAATCAAATACTTCCACAAAAAGGAATATGCAACTTTAAAAATAATTTTAAAAAAAAATAGAAATATACTAATGGAGGGAAAATATTTTTGTGAACATTGACAAAGCTCGCTTGCATTTACATTTTACTTGTACTGAATCACTAAAAGGATTAGGAGGGCAGTCAATCAGCGAGGAGGAAAAGCAAAGTTTATGCAGAGACTATTTTTAGATTTGCAAGCCCCATCACGAGGAAGCTCCCAGCCCTGGGCACAGCCAGGAAAGCACCAGGGTTTTGCAAACGAGCCTCCATCCAGATATATTTTTTTCCAGGATGGCTATTTCTGCCCAGCTTTGTGGGGAAAATCAATATCTTGTTTTCAGATGTGTAAATGCAGTCGTCTCTCCAAAGTGCCCCGGTCAGTTTACCACACGTTCAGCAGCTGCTTCTTTCCAGGCTATCCCACGATTCCCAGCCTATGAGGATTGACAAGGCAATGATAAACTAATGTGCCCCCTCAGCTCTGTGCTCAGCCCATTGTTCCAGCAGCTGAGACCCTCTGCTTCTATTTGCTTTCTCCCACATACATTATTCAACAGCCCAGGAAAAGGCCAAGAACCTCTTTCATTCAGGAATTCTGTATTAAAATAATCAATTTTGAACTGAAGCGGGGAAGGGAGGCTTGCTACAGGCCAGGCCTGTTAAATAAGCCACCAGCCCCTGCCATTTGCATTGGAATCATGCTATCATCGGGCAATATATTATTATATTTCTTATCCATAGAAGGAAGAAGAAACCTCAGAATACTTTTCTCTCTTTCTCTGCAAGAGCACTAATTATAGCAGCACCTTCCTGATGGCCTATTTTGGCACTATTTCCATTTATGAGGGTCTATATAATAGGCTACACAGGCCACAACTTGATTTAGAAATTCTTAAGGAGGGAAGGAGATTCATAGTTCCTCAACAGACAGAGAAACTGGATGTTAAAATTAACTTATAACACTTTTTTTTAATGTTCCAACAGAGGGTCGAAGGCCCGTTGCTCTGTGAAACGTTTTCCTGGCATTAAAATACATTTAGCTGTGCCAGAAGATGCCAAACTCTGTTAAGTCATCAACCACAAGACTTTCAAGTGCATTTCTCCTAGCAGAAAGGAAACACAGGGATAAAGGCAGGACAAGTCATCATTGTTGCATGTCATGGGATTTTGTTTTACTATGGCACATTTAGGGAAAATAAGACCAGCACCTTCAGAAAAAGGCAAACGTGTCACTCCTACAGCCAAAGAGCAGCAACCTCCTGCAAAAACCCCTGAAGAGAGGCACTGCTTCCTGCGCTGCTGATTTGGTGTGTTTGTCAGGCCAGCTCTGCTCACTCACCTCTTGCTCCTGAAGCTGAGCTCTCCGTTTCACTTCTCCTCTCACAGTTCTGGAGCCGTGCACTTGATTGCCAGCAGCACTTTTGATTTCCTCTCACATGCCATCCTGCAGCTCAATAACATGAAAGAAACACTGATGTCAACAGATAAGAAAGCATGAAAACCCCAGGCCCATGGCTGGGGGAGTTAATGGGAGGCCTCTTACTGCCTACAAATGGTATTGATCATTGATCATTGATCTCTTCTGTGCTCGTGTTTTCCCTCCCATTCTATTCCAGATATCACGATAGCTCCTTGTTCTGAATGTTCCGCCCACTCTTTGACATTTCTGCTAACCAAGGATTGTCACTGCTGTTTAAAAATGATTGATGCTTAGACTTTAATGAGTAAAAAACTTTGGTGAGTAAATTCTATATCTACTTTACCAGTAGCATCATCAGCCTGGTAAGCACAGGGGTGGTGAGGAACTAATTAAAGCTGGTGGTGAATAAGATCTGCTCAGCTTCATGAAAGGGGAAAAGCTGCTCCAAAAGCACCCAAAAGTTTCTGCCTGGGGTCTTGGCTGTGAAATCAAACAAAATATAAAAGTTTAAAAGCTGTTTTCAAAAGTCTCAACTTGCATCTCAGTGGGGGATAGAAAATAAAGGTATTTGGTATTTTCCCCATTCTGATATCAGACAGGGGATTTTCTACCAGTCTGTTCTGATGCTGGCTCCAAATCTACACATTTGGATGTTGCTATTCTGACAGGAAAATCCAACTAATGTTTGATGCTGGAAACACACATCCTAAAGTGAAAAAGGCTAAATGTACTGGGATTTGTGCTCATGAGTCACTTCCATGGCTCAAAATGCTCAGTGAGTGAATAAAACATTCCAGAAAATGCCGTGTACAGCATGAGGCATCCAGCCCCAATGAGCTGATGATTTTTTGCCAGCCGATGAGCAGGGCCACAGAGCTATTCAGACTTTTGTTTTGCACTCTGGAGAGTTTGGTTTCATAACCCTGCAAGAGATGTGCATGAGACTCACCTAGAGATGAGCCAGTAAAGCATTGCATTGTGTCCACATTTTCCATGGGCTGAGCATACCAACCCTGCCATTTCCACCACTGTGCAAAACAACTCAATCCCTGCTGTTGGCACCGGCAGTTTTGAGGGTAGGAAATCATCGATGTGGCAGTGGGGAGTGAGAGAGGAGAATTTAAATCTCACACCTTTGCACGAAGTATTCACTTGGTAGAACTGAAAGCAGCTGGGAAGGACAGAGAAGAACTAATTTAGGACAAGATAAAGAATATTTCAGCCCCTTCTCCTGCCAGGCATTGGTTTGAATGAGAAGGAAATCTGGAAGCAGCAGCAGCAAGATTTGTGGCAAAGTGACCCAAACTGTGCAGGTCAAAAGCTTCAACCCTGGGTATTTCACACTTTCGTTACAAAGCTCTGCTTCTGGACACAGTGACCCATTACCATGAAATCTCTAAAATTAATTCAGATTATCTAAAATATAGAAATGAAACCCAAAACATTTCTAATCTAAACAGCAAAGCTGGTCCCAAGATGCACAAGCAGTTTCTAATAAAAGCAAGCATGCAATTCTTCCATACTGAGGTTGCAGGCTAGAAAGCCTCCAAATTAAAACCAACCAGGGTAATAACACAATTGGGGGTAGAAAAAATGAGACTTTCTTGTACAACTCAGTGTTTAAAAGAGTGAGATATCTCATGATGTGCCAAAATCTTGTGGCCACTGTAAACCAAACTCTATCTTTCATTCTCTTCTAATGAACTGATTCAAAATGCACATTGATACAAAAAAGAATGGAGTTCAAGAATCTATACAGGCAAACTACAGAGTTCTTTTCTGTGCTTATGTTTACCTTTTATAAGTGTCTCACTAAGCTAAATGCTTTAGCAACTGTGGGCAGCTTCAGTTCCCCATTATTAGATCTTTGAAGTAATTCTTCTCCAGCATTCAGCACGTGAATTTATTCTGCAATTTGCACTCAATGCCTGCAGTAAGCCCAACTTGTACAAAGACAAAATGCTGTCAACATTTATCTGCTGCTTTACACATGCCTGGAGCAGAGCAAAGGGAAAGTGGCAAGCATTTCTATTCCTGGACTCAAAACAAGCTGCATTCACTTAGTGCAGGATAAAAGGCAGAGTACAGAGATGAAAAAGTAAAGGGGAAGGGAAAGAGTAAGGAAAAAAATAAGAGACCAAGAAAAGAAAACAGACTTAGGGAAAAAAAAAACTTTTCAAAAGAGAAAGAAGGATAAAATCAAATACATGATCAAAGAGAGGAAGAAATTGAATTTGTAAAAATAAACTCAGACTTGTGACAGGCTCCCAGGAGCATGCAGAGCTCCCCATGACTGCTCAGAGGAGCCCAGGGGCAGCAAGAGCTGATCTCTGGCAGCCTGGGTGACAACCACCACCACCACCACAGCAATGCCAGCAGGCAGGAATTCACCACATCCAGCACCAGCCTCAGCTCCACCCTGAGCACCCAGGCAGGGGTAACAAAGGATTGGCTGCAAATGGGCAGGAGCAACCTTACACAGAGAAAGAAATGCCATACTCAAACCTCTGAAAACTCACCAAATTGCAGAGAAAATGTCCTGATATCTCTACAGGATAATGAAAAACATTCTGGTACAGTTAGGAGGGAGAACCTCACAGAAGGAGCAATTCAAAGATAAGCCATATGCATCCTGTGCAATTATGGCTGCTTCAAAGCACTTTTTTTTTAGAAATTGATGTCTATACTAAAAATTCTAATGGGTACATACAAGTTCCTTTTGTTTTTCTGAAAAAATTGCCAAAACATGCTCTTTCTATAAGGTAAAAGGAAATGGCTATTTTTAGAAAATCTCATCATTTCAAATTCCAAGACTGTAACTTCTTGTTATGTGCAGTGACAAAGGCTTTGGACTCTCTGAATTTTTGCACTAGCAGGAAATCCATTTTTATTGCTATCCTATTCCCTCCTTCCTTCCTTCAACAGATTTTGAAGAAAGAGAGGAAGAGAAAGAAGAGAGTGCTGTGAGTGCTATGCACTGTGCTTGCAGATGAGCTGAATGGTTAATTTCACCTCCCAGGCCAGTCCTGGGCAGTGCCAAATCCCTCTGGAGCCATCCAGCAGCACCAGGAGCGGATGGTGCCCGGCACTTTGTGGGGCAGACCCTTGGCACAAGCGCCTTGAGCTGGGCTCTGACAGCCCAGAGCTGCTCCAGGGAAGGGCTGAGCATCCTCAGTGCTGGTTCCTCCTCCTGGGCAATGGAGAGCACTTGGCAGGTGCAGCCTCAGAGCTGCCTGGCACAGTATCCCCCTTTGTGGGGTGACTGATAGGGGAAGAGCTTTTACAGCAACTTCTGTGAGCCAGAGAGAAGTTTGATAAGAGGATCCACTTTTACCCCTGAAAGAATTTTCTACCAAGGTCATGAAGAAGAAGGATGAAGAAGGTAAAGAAGAATAACCTGCCCCTGCTCTAAAACTTCCATCTTATTATATATATTACTATATTCTAAAACCCCAAACTCTAAGTGTTCTACTTTGTGATATTACACACTTCTAACCAACTACACACTCGTAATCTCAGTGTTATCAGTCAGTTGGGGCAGCCTTTTCCATGGCCTCAGGTCAAATGCACTCTGGGAGTCAGAGTCTGTCTCTATAGAAAGTCTAAAATTCTCAGCATCCAGAACTCCAACAGTTGACAAAGAAACTAAAAAAGAAAGAAGGATAAATAAGAGAAACCTGCAACTGCCTGTTCCAATGAACACTTTGTTTGTCTCTGGTGACCAATGAGTAAAGTGTAAACTGATGAGTTTTGTAAGAATATATAAAAAGCATGCAGGCTATAAAAAAAAAAAAAAAACCAGATTGAAGCCTTGTGAGAATGGAGTGTGTTGCTTTGTATTTTCTCTGTCTCAACTACCACAAGTTATTTCAAAGCAGATCCTGTGGGCAGCACCCCAGAGCACAGAGGGCAGAGGGAAAGCAGGGCAGTGCTGCTGTCCCTGAGATCCCCCCGTGGGCACAGTTTGAGCCCCCATCAGCATCAGGGGGAGGAGGGGATGGAGCCTGGACGTGTTTTCTGTGCTAATCTGGGAGCTGGCCCAAATCCCAGCACTTGGGTCACTTGTACACAGGGTTCTCATTGTGAGCTGGGGGAAAATGGCAGCCTCGCAGTTGGGCTTTGAAACTATGCATTTTTTAAAACTTGTGTATGCATAAGCCTCTTATTTAATGAATGACTCCCTTTGTATTTACATGTTCCACCATCCACAGGACAAATAGGGTTTAGTGGTTTGAGAATGAAAACTTCTCGTCCTCAAGGGAGGGGGGGAAAAAATAGCTGCAGCTATTTTATGGAAGTGGTAAAAAATCAATTAGCCTCTTAGATGTAGTTCATACCTGATCTCCAAGGTGTTCTGTGGACATAAACATATTCTTTCTTAAGATAGATATTCTTTTTTTAAGTTACATATTCCACAGTTTCAATCAGAAAAAAAAAAAATTCTGATATAAATCTAACTGAAACGTACTGGTTTCAATGCAGCTGAATTCAGATCAAAAAGTGGTCAGAAAAGTTATTTTAGGCTGCTCCAGATCATTATCCTAAATTAGAAGGGTCTTACCAGACCTGAAGGCTTCTTAATCTTACATCTTTTTTTCAGTCTCCCCTTTAAATTCAGCTGATAAATGGAATATGTGAAATAATAAATAAATATAAAATATACGGCGGAAATAATTTCAAAGGATTTAGCAGCTAAGATAGGAACGCGCAGAAAGCAGCATTTTAAGTTGTCTTGATTTCCAAAAGGAAATAGTTATAAATTAGTTCTAGGGCACTCTGATTCATTTATAAGAGTGGCTCAAGAAACTCTTCAATATTAATTAGTAGCCTGTGAATTCAGCCTATGCAATTATGATGAGACAGTTCTTTGGGTATGAAAGAGCTAACTTATCATATTTTTGAATTCGCCATCTCTAAGCTTGAATATTTTTGTATTTCCATATTTCTCAAGTAGCACTTAATTTAATCTTATCCCCATTTCTTTCAATAAACCATTGTTGCCTCTCTTAAGCAGCACAGCTTCCTCCTCTAACTCATCTCCCCGTGAAATTGGTTTAATGAAGCAGAAAGGTATGAAGCATTAACAACACTGGAATTCATGTGGTAGCACTTCATTTTTCAGAGGCACTCACATTTCCTACCTAATTTATAAAATCAGCACACAAATGATTTTTATCACAGCCATTACATCAGTATAAATTACTGCCTTTTCTATAACACGGCAGTTAGTCAAACTGTTGAAATTATATCTATTAGTCATAGAGAGGAGGAGGGAGAAAGAAAAACTTGTAGGAAAGATTTAGTGTAAAATAAGGACTGATAGCAGCCTTATTGAAACACTAATATTAATTTACCAAATGAGCCCAAAGTGTGGCTATTTTGCAAGGGAAAATTAAAAATACACAAAGTGAAGCAAATGGGTCAATTTGTAAAAGGAGCCAAAAAGGAAACTGGGCAAACAAGCCGGCTGTGTCAGAGGCACTCAGAAATGCTACTGGGGAGAAGTTCCTCACATCCAAAAAGGTAGCACCTGCCTCACCTTCATTGCCCCACATTCCTCCCAAGCTTTCCCACTCAGCCCCTTGCTCTGGCACTGGCAGCTCCTCCAAAATCATCCTCATCCTCCCCACTTCTTCCACTGTCACCTACTCCTGTCCTGGCTGTTCCTTTCCAGGCCAGTGGCAATCAGCCCCTACCACCCAATTTTTGCCACACAGCAAAACTATAATAATTCCTGTTGGGAAAACCTTTGTGTCCTCTCCTTCCCCAGGGAGTATAACCTGCTTTTCCAGGACCTCCATCCCAATTTTCCAAAATTCAGCTTGTCAGAAAACAGCTGTTCAATCTGCAGAGGCATCACACACTTGAAAAGACTTCAATTTGCCCTGCTCTGTAAACACCACCTGTCTCCACCAGACCTGCTGCTGGGATTTCAAGTGGGTCCTGGACTTCCCTTCCTGTTTGCAGTTCCCCAGGCACGGCTCCTTCCAGAGCTGCTCTGTAAATTCACTGTCACCTGCCCTGTCAGACCTCTGCCTGTGTGAGCTGACACCTGAGAGGGGCACTGCAAAATCTCACCAGGAAATTCTCTTTCACATTCAGGAAGATGCTGTTCAGGATTGCACCAGGACGTCGCATTTTTGTACAAGGCGTGATTTGGAGTGACACCTGTAATTTTGTCTTTACTTTGTTTTTGACCCAGAAAAATTAAATATTATGCAAAAATCCATTTTCACTGAGCCAAGGATTTCCAACTCCTGAGGTTCATAGGGTGCTTCAGGGAGAAATTTGGTCCAGACACCCCATTCCTCAGTGGGATTGATAACGAATAGTGAGAGATCTGGAGAGACATTTTGTGGTACTGGCCAATTGTCCACCAGCAAGCCAACCAAGCAGGTTGAGAATGGCTTTTCTGGATTTGAAGAAGCCAAACAAATGGTATCCAAGCCTATTCTTGCTCTTCCTTTTCCAATTATTTCCCCTTGATGTGCTCGCTGCCTCGGATCAGATGGGAAGCCCGGGAGGCAGGGGCCATGCCCTCTGATTTGTGCTCTCCCAGCAGCCAGCACCACGGGGCTGCACGGACACTGCTTGATGCCACTGGCATTAGGGGCAACAAGGGCTAAAACCAGTTTAACAGAAAAACCCAAATCTGAACTGAGATTGTCAGTGCAGCAGCAAAAAACCTGCAAGGGACACAGAGATGCAGCTGCCTGTCCTTGGTGTGTTTTCCTTTGTGTTTTCATCTCCTTCTGCTTATGGTTTTTATTATTTAGCTTCTCCCTCCCGTAGCATCAGGGTGGTTTTGCCTGGCTCCCTGTGTCTCCAGCCCCCGAGTACTGGTGTAGCAGCGTCTACTGATGGCACCTTGTGGCTAACCCAGAGAAGTGCTTGGGAATAGCAACCAGCATGAAGTAGGACAGGAAAATACCAAGAAAAGAAGAGGAAATCCCTCCTGCCACAGTGAGCGCTGCAAAAAAATGGTGAAACTCTGCAGACACTTCCTTGCCAAGGAGGGCACCACCTCTGCCTGCTGCCCCCCAGCCCCTCAGAGAGTCCTGGAATGCAAACAGGAATCCCAGCCCTAAACCTCCTCCCAGCAGGAGGCAGGAGAAGGGGACAGGGGTGGAAAATCCATTTAAAAGGCAAATACCTGTGTAAGGGGCAGGAAGGAGCCGGGCTTGACCTGCTACCCAGAGCCCTGAGAGCATGGCCAGCTTTGCTGGGTGCTGTCCTTATCCTCAGAGGAGAAGGTCAGCCTGAGCCCACGGGCCAGTTGTGGTCAGGAAAAGCTCTGACTGGCAGAACAGCCCTTTCTGCAGCTGTCCCAGAGGTGCTGCAGGCCCTGCTGTCACTGGCATGGAGCTGCTCTGCAGAGCTGATGGTGCTGGGACACCCCAAATGGCTGCTGCCCACTGCCCCTGGAGAGGTGCTGGAGTCACTCCACAGCCTCCCCTAGAGCCAGGTGGGGGTGGCTATTGTATTTGCAGGGTGCCCCGAGGAAGGGAGGAATGATGAATCTGACTCCATGCTCTCAGAAGGCTAATTCAGTATTTTATGATACTGTATTATATTAAAGAACACTACACTAAAGAATACAGCAAGGATACTTACTGAAGGCTAAAAGATAATAATGAAAACTCCTGACTCTCTCCAGAGTCTGACACAGCCTGGCCCTGACTGGCCAAAGAGTGAAAACAACTCACAGCAGAACCCAATGAAACAATCACCTGTGGGTAAACAATCCCCAAACACATTCCAGAGGAGCACAACACAGGAGAAGCAAATGAGATCAGAATTGTTTTCCTTTTCTCTGAGGCCTCTCAGCTTCCCAGGAGAAAAATCCCGGGCAAAGGGATTTTTCAGAGAATGTGAATGCCACAGGTGGCAGGTCCTAAATGGCCCCAGACTTGCCAGGCACCTGCTGGCTTGCAGCTGTGGCCAGGCCGTGGCATGGTGACACCATGGGGAGGTGGCTGGGTCACCTCCTTGCCCAGGACAGCCACCAGGGAGGCACAACCAGAGCTCAGCATGGACCAGCAGTGGGTACAGATGGAATCACATCCCACAGCCAGAATTCCCTGACAGGATCCCCACAGTGCTGGGATTAAGAGGCAACGAAGGGCAGGGCCCCAAGCTGCAGACAAAGGACATTTGGCACCAAGCAGCATCATGTGGTATGGGTCCTGGGAAGGGAGAAACAAACAGACACAGGGGGACCTAAGCCAGCCAAAGTCTCGTCAGAAATTCTGGGATCACATGAAGAAGGCAGGATTTTATCCCAAACATAAAGCAGTTTTAAAAGAGGGCTGACTCTCATTTAATTTAAGTTTTCTCAACTTTGTTTCAGTCCAGTCATTTATCTCCAAGTACCTCTCTTGCATGCATTTCTAGGTCTCACTCTGGTTTGTATTATCTTAAATGTGTCATGATCAGAATTCCCAAAAGTTTTGAAGTTCTTTTAAGAGCTGGCTCCAGGCTTCTGCCCCCAACGATGTTCAGTATAAGTAAGAAGCACACTTGGAGAAGAGAACAGGAGTCCAAGATCACCCAAGAGATCAGATTGGCTTTCCAGAGACAGGAACACATAACTATGAGATGTAAGTACAAGTTCTCACTCTAGAGGAAAACCTCTATGATGGAAAACCAGGAAAGCTCATTCCAAGTACAAAGGACTGGAAACAAATCACGTTCCAGCTGGATATATGAAATCACAAAAGAATCAGAGAAAAAAAGAAGAGATTTAATTTTATAGATCCTCAGCAGACTAATATCTGCAGACCTAATCAAGTGTCATGTCAAATAAACAGCTCTACAAGCCCTACCTAAACACCCAGGGCAGAAGAAATTACCCTTGCTGTCCTTCCAGGGGTAGGTGCCTCCTTATTAAAAGGCAAATGAGTCTCTCAGCAATCAGTGTTTCCAAGCAGCAATATAAAATCAGGAGACAAGCTCTCTGTGCCAGATCTCACCTGCAGCCCTATCAGGACACTGTGCCCATTTTTCATGGCCCGTACTCAGTAATTCTCACAGCTCTGTGCACACAGGTTTTGCATACCACCACGCAAAGCTGTCCTCAGAGGAACATTGTGTACTTCCCAGTCCAGCAGAGACAGAAGAATCCTCTTTTACTGATTAAAAACAAATAATAGCTCAAGGAAAAAAAAACACTTGCTGTGACATGAAAAATTAAATGACAGAGAAGAGGTTCAGCAGTAGCAGAAAATTTAGGGGGTTTTAGAAAACCTTTTTTTCTCCCTATAAAAGAACCTTCTGCCATAAAATCACTCTTGCAACTTTCGTGTCACTTTTTGTCCTAACTCTACTTAATACTAGAAGAAAATTAACACCAACAGATAAAGAGTAAAAGCCTGACGTTAAGGACAACCCTCACCTGGAAAAGAAAGAAGAGACAGACATTCAGTGGAGCCCACAAAAGCCTTCACTATTCCACATTACCTGGATGATGATCACATACCACTGTGATAAGCAGCCTTACAAATACTTGGGCAAGGTTGATGGCTGAAATTGGAATATTTTCTTCTTTTTTTTTCCCAAAGGAGATGTTTTACTGCTTTTTTGAAACAGTAAAGCTCCAGGCTTGTCTTTACCTTTCTGTGTAAATAACTTCCTTTCCCTGGGGTGTTCATCATCGGTTTGACCTTAAAATGCATGGCAGTGTTCTTAGCAATATTCAATCAATGGCAGGATTAAAGGTGAAATCAGTTACACAGAGGAAGCCTACTGCTGTTTCACCAGTGTGGTGGCTCTAATCTCCCTCTGAGAGACTAAAGATCATAACTGATTTACTTCTCCTCCCTGGGGAACAATTTTCTGTAGCCTGGAGCAATCAGGAAACAGACTGAATTGGCTTTAATACCCATCTGCCCTTGGGGGGGAGACTGGGAAAAGCTACCAGGTTGTTTCTTCTTCATACTTGTAATTAAATAAAGTATGACAAATTTGACAGGCAGAATTTCTGGCAGTACCAGTTGTCTCCAAACTTCCTACTCCGTGTGTAATTGATATACAGCAGCTATTCCCAAGCAGTGCTGAGACTGTTTAAACATTAAAATCAGTGATCTTCACTCCATTCCATGATTTAACCTATTGGCAACTCACCTCTAATTTTCACACCTATCAAGACTGTGGGACATGTTTAAGCACAAGGAAACAGGGCTTACTTTGATTTTTTGATTTGTTTATGTTTTACCTTAACTGTGATCTTTCTATTAGTTCCAGAATGCCAGGCACATAAATGAATGGTATTGATTTAAGAGAGAAACAAATCTTACAAGTGGTACCAGGGAGGGAAAATCTGGGAGCATGAAAGCATTTTCATATGGATTGGTAACAAGGTACACATCACTAACACCTCCAGCAATAAACTTTTGTTAGTAGTCCTTTTCAAAACAGTGCCAGAGGCAAATGAGATGAAAAACTATTTCCCTGGAAAACTTACTGCAATTCAAAACATTTTTAGCATTGTCATAAATTATTATTATTATTATTATCAATAATAATAATAATAATAATAATAATAATAATAATAATAATAATAATAATAATAATAATAATAATAATAATAATAATAATAATTGTTGTTGTTGTTAATAATAATAATAATAATAGTAATAGTAAAAAGACCCAAGGTTTTCACTTGTAAATAAAGCACAGAGTTGATGCCAAGGTTGGTATGAGTACAGTCATTTCAAAGATGCTGATATCTGCCTTTCTCATCTGTATTCCCCAGCATGAGACAGGTTTAAATACCCCACAGGGAAGGGAACTCCTGATTTTTCAGTTTACAGGGTTAGCACCAGAGACATGTTTTTTCACATAAGTTCAGCTGAGACAATTTAAAGCCACAGGCAATTCCTTTTTTTTCATCATTATTTAACTAGTTTTAGGCTGGTTCATCTGTTACTACAGGAAAGCTTAGGAATTTAAGAAGTGCATTGGTGTCTCTGCCCAGAGCTAACATCCTGGCACAGGATCCCAGAAAGGTTTGGGTTGGAAAGGACCTTAAATCTCATCTCATCCCACCCCTGCCGTGGGCAGGGACACCTCCCACCATCCCAGGTTGCTCCAAGCCCTGTCCAGCCTGGCCTGGGACGCTCCAGGGATGAGGAAGTCCCCAAGCTGAGGGCAAGCTGAGCACTCAGAGGTGAAGGAAATGCTGCTGCTCCTGCAGAGTGTTCCCAAAGCCCAGCAGAGCAGAGCATGGCAATGCAAACACAGGCATGGAAATACAGCCGGGGGTTGGGAAAACTCACCTTGATGTTTTTGGCCAGTTTGAGGTAACTCAGCCTCCCAACACCTGCTCACAACCTGATCATGCCACCTTGGAAGAGTAAACCCACAGCAGCTGAGCCACGCCTGCCCAAACCAGCACTCCTGGGCAGCTCGCATTGGGAACATTTTAATCTTTCCTAGGGCTGCTGCTGAGAAGCTGAATTATCTTTATCAATGTCAGAGGGCCCTAAAGAAGCGCCACCACCCCTTTTGGCCCTGCTGCATCCAGGTGCTGTCCCAGGGAAGACAGGGATGGCTGAGATGATCTCTAAAGCAGGTTTACAGGAATGAAGCAGTCACCTGTCACAACAAACCCAGCCAGGTCTGCTCACTGGTCTGGGGCTAGAATTGCTCTCTGTGAGGATAGACTGCTGCTCCTAAATAGATTTTTTAAAAATTTAATTAATTTAAAAAAATCCATCAGAATGCAATTATAGACTCTCAACAGCAATTTACACAACTACCTGAAATTTTGTGCTGCCACGCAGGGCAGATGCTGCAAAAGAATCTTTTGTACTTCTCTGGTGCCTGAGAAGCTGTGCAGACATCTGAGGGGCACCACTCCTGAGCCTGTAATTAATTCCCAGTGCTGTTCTGCTGAGCTCTTCCCAGCAAGGAAATAAAGGAGCTTAAATAAAACAAACAGCAAACAGGAATTGAATGAGAAATGAAAGACAGAAAGCCAAGAATCTGAAGGATTTTTACTTGACCAAATTGATAGCAGGGAGAATTGGTGAATGAATTTCCATGTTCAACTCTGTACTTAGTTTTAATACTGTTCTTCAAAAGCAAATTATGATTTAGAACATGGCAAGTGTTTAAATTGGGTATTGTTTCTTATAATTTGGTTAAAAGAATATAAATATTTAGCTACAAGCACCTAAGACAAGTGAGTGATTTTGCTAAGAGCTAAACATTTACCTGTGTGGGATTAGAGTGATACAAACAGCCAAGTGTGGCTGCTAAAAATCGACTTCATGCTGAGATTGCTGATAAAGTAAATCATTACGCTGCAGACAAAATCTATTTTGTCAGTTTTGTACTGAGATTTGAAGAATTCAAATATATCCCAAGACTTATAATTAGTTTTTTAAAAATTAGTGTTAATGCAGTAAAAAAGTGGAATTTTTAAAAACCTTCCCATTCCCCCTATTTCTCCTCTGCACCTGCTTTTTATTGCAATAGCCACAGGCTGTAATAAGACAGCAGTGTGACTTCGAGCGCTGACACAAAGGGAGCTCTGTCTGAGCCAGTTACTCATCCACATGACATGATAGCTCCCATTTCCTCCTCAGTGCTGCTTTCCCAGAGCAGTGACAGAAACCACATTGCAGAACTGTCAAGATCCTAAAACCTGATTGCTAAATGTCAATTACCTTCATTAAGTTTCCTTAAAAAAAAAAATCCGCAAAAAAGGCCAAGAAGAGTGAGAGAAGTGAACCAAAGATTTACCTACTCTGCTCCAACTTGGTAAACTGGAACTCAAACATATCTTGTCTGCCCACAGATCTGCTCTAAAAACAAAGCTGATTCTCTTCACTAGGAAATCAGACACTTTAAATGAACCTTCCTATTCTTTTAAACAGTGGTTTAAAAGTCATATTTCTCTTCAAAGATTTTTCCATAGGAGCAGATGTAAGATGTAAAGGCATTCCAAAATTTCCCAAGGAAGAAACAGCAACACCATCAGAGGGAGAAATTTAAAATCAGAAATTTAAAATCAGGCTAAAACTCAGCCAAAAGAAGCAGCAATGATGAGGCTGTTGGGTTCTGAAGCTTGCAGGAACAGGGGAGGTTCAGCATTTAGGAAGACCAAACACAGGTTTTTATCTTAGAACCAGAAATTCAGCTGACAGCCCAAGGTAGCTGTGCCATTGGATAAACAATTGTGGCATGTATTTCAAATAACAAATTCAGCTGGAACACTTATTACAACTACACAGCACAGAGAATACAAATTATCTTGTCTTTCACATCAATTTGCCTCTCGTGACCCTCTGTTTCTTCCTCTTCTTTTAATTAATCACCTTTACTTTGTGTCCCCCTCATCCATCTGTGCAGCAATGCTATGAATGAGCCAGAACTTTTTACTCTTGCAAAAAGAAAAGGAACATTCATAATTCTTATTTAGCTCTGATATGTGGCTCATCATTGAACACAACAAATCATTTTCTACAAAGCGGTTTCTGGCTCTTCAACTGAGAATTATCAAATTATTTTTCCTTCAATTACATTTCAAATATTGTTTTTAAGAGCCCTTGGAGCCACGTGTCTCCAGCTGCGTGTCAGAAGGTGGCACAAAAACAGCTGGAGATTTCTGTACCCGCTGCCAACCTGCCTCAGAGCACAGAAAACCACCAGAGTGGATGTGGCTTGCTGGAAAAAATACATGCAAATACATTGGCACCAGCTCAAAAGTTCTCCCATCGTCACAGATCCCCCAGGAATGTCACCTGGATATTGCAATGTACCAAAGATAGCTCAGACTGGAAAAACCTGCAGTTGATCTGCTCAGGGGTGTTGCTGAGGAGCTGCTTTGGTGCTCCAAACCTCCACCCGTGGGAGCAGGAGGGTCAGAAATCTGGATGGGAATCCTGACCCTGCACCCAGCAATGACCTGGCACTGAGGGTTGTGTGGATCAGTCACCATCTCATGTAATCATTGCATCATTATCTCACCTGAGCCACTGGGGTTACTCAGTGTAACAAAGATTTTTGTAGGGTTTGAACAAGGGAAAAATCCTACAGAAGAGGAGAATAGACAAAATTTATACTTTAAAACCCTTCTTCCTTCTGCAGGGAAAGCTGTCAAAAGTAATGCCACAGTAACATTTAAACAGATAATAATGGAGTTCAATATCAGGATTCAGGGCTTTTCCATGGAGAGAAGAAGCCTCTAAACTACAGCTCTGTAGTGTGGAAAAAAAATGTTTAATTTTGCCACCCTTATTTTGCTTTCTTTCAGTCCCTGCAATGGTGTGTCTCTATTTAAATACCTAAGGTTACAAAAACTCAGATATTTTCCCCAGTTCCCCCCACCTTCGGCAGATAAAACAGGGAGATAAGAAAGTTGTGATGTTCTTTTGACCTTCTGCCAAAGGTAAGGACCACCTGTCGATTTGAATTTCCCTTGCAAATCTGCCGGAGCTGCACTGCTGAACCTGCACTGCTGGTGCCTGCTTTATCTCTGATTAGCCATCATTTGGGACAACTGTTCAACTGATGGAGCAAATGCCTGCCCTGAGCTGGCATTTCCTACCTCCCCAGCGCTCTTCTGGCTGCAATAATATCTCACTGCTAAAACACAGTTCTATTTCTCCTCTCTCATGCCATCTCAGGAGAATGAGAGAAAAGCTGTGCGAGGTTTATTGTGGCTCTGGTGGGGGAGGGCACTGAACGCTCTGATGAGCCCTGCTGGATTAGGCTGCTCTCAAAGAGGAGTTTGTGGCTCAGGACACACCAGCAATGCTCAGAGAGGATGTTTCTCTCCGAAAGGCACAGTGCTGCCCAGGAATATCATTTTAGTGGCAGGATTTCCCTGAAGAGCTGCCAAACCCAGCCCTAATCTGTGCTGTCTGTGTGAAATACCCCCTGGCATTTCCCAGATTTCCCCGGTGGTGCTGTCACTGTGCTCCAAGATCCCATCCCTGGGCTCAGGTTACTGCAGGGATCACAGCAATTCCTCATCATCCTCTCTCTCCTTGTCTTTATTCCCTTCTTTCAGCTGAAAATGGACCTGATATTTTATTTGCTGCCCAAGTAAATGTTATTTTTATTTAGTCCCCAAGCCTCGCTGTGTGAGTGTTACACAGGTCTGGCTCCTCTGCTGCCCCCACTGAGGTCAGATTTTCCTTTCTGCCATAAATTCCTTCATTTCCCTGCCTGCCTTCTTTGCTAGGAAAGCACTGGAAGTCTGGGGTGCTTTGGATTAATTATCTGGTCCTGTTTTGTGGATTTAGACAGCTGGCCAGTCTGGGAAAACTGTGCAGAAAAACTGGAGTGAACTGGGACAGAGAGTTGGCAAAGGGTCAAAAACCTGGACACAGCAATGCTTCCCTTTCCTCCCTGAGCAGACCTCGAGCTATGGGCAAGAATCCAATAAAATAGCCAAATATCATTTAATAAAATTGGCTTCTACCTGTGTTTAATAGAGACATTAACTTAGCAAAGGTTTCTCCTGCTGATTCTCATCTGTTATTAGAAATATTCTCATCATATTAGAAATATGCAGATTTTTTTTTTTGCTACATTCATGGTACTCAAATCTGCCTGAGACTTCCATTCATTTAGGTTAAAATAGAAGATTTTCTTCTTAAAACATGATTTATCACACAAACTAACTATGGAAAAGCTTTTTTGGGGAGGGAAAAAAAAAGACATTTCTAGTGTTTTGAAATCACCTGATCTAGATTTTGCTTAGTATGGTGTTGTCAGTCAGAAAGTTCCACCTTTCTTTATGAACAAACTAAATCTGTTCAAAGCAGGAGTTTGTTCTCTGCCAGACCCCAGCCCCAGTGTTTGCAAATACACATTTGACTGACAAGCCAATGAACAACATCTTCTTTCAAAAAAATGTCCTTGTACATTTAAAGAAGAAAGAAGTGTAGTTTATACATTTCTGATTTATGAACTAAATAAGAGCTAGGAGCTATTTAAATAAAATCTCCATGGAAACTTGTATTTCACAAGGGGCAATGACAGCTTAAGAAGAGAAAATCATTTTAACAGATATAACCTCCTGTAAAAATTCTGTGAGACAAAATGAATGAAAAATTCCTCTTAGAAAGCTGAAGCAAACTGCTGTTCTCTGCAAATATTTTGCCAGAAATTAGTTATTTTAGAAATGGACTGAACCAGCAGCAGTTTGTGCACGTGGTGGGGTGGAAAACCCCAACCCAACCTGCAATAACCATGTGAAAGTTGGTTCTCTGCAGAAGAAGTCTTTAGAATGCCACCTTGGTTTTAGAAAGTCCTCTTTCAGAGGTGTGCATGAACACATCTGAGGTACCCAAAGAGAAAAGCTGAATTTTGAGGCACTGAATTGCAGGAGCTGAACTGGTGCCCTTGACTGTCAGATTCACCATTTTCAACGTTTCCAGAACCAATAACAATGATGACAATGCTGGCTGCTGCTTCCTTCCCTTTGGGAAAATTCCTTCTGTCCCCAAAATGTTATCCTTGTTGTATTCCCACAAGCAGTATCCAATGTTCTGGAAGCTGCCCTCAGCCAGCTGCTCACAGGGGTTTTTTTGACAAATCCCAAAGCTCCTAACACAGACTGAAAAGTTCACACTGTAGGAACTTGACTTCATTTCTGGTTTCCAGCACAGGACAGAGGAGTGTGAATGAAAAATAAACAAGAGAGAAGTCATGGTACTCAAAGAGGCAACACAGCTCTTCAGGACACAGTGCAAAAATGGGCAGGAAAAAATCCTAATTAATGGCAAGCCTTAATCCACAGTCCCAACTGTGTCATCAAAGCACAGTCTGGGCATACACAAGACCTACACACCAATTCAGGAATAAAGCATTTGCTTCTACCAAAATGAAAGCCTGAGAACATTATTACAGCCTAAAACACAACAAGAATCATTATATGGATGTTAAAAATTAAATCTGGCTTTCCTGTTCAGGCAAATTTCCTGAATTACCCAAAATCCCAGATGAAAATAATGCTCATGCTCACAATGCACACACAAACTCCTGGAGCCCTACAAATCACCAGTGCCAGGTGTTTGAGGAAGCTGCTGATAATTATTTAAAGCTAAGTTATCACAAATATAATGGAACAGCTCTTCACAGTTGCCAAAATTGTTACAGCAGCACAGGAAGAGGATGACGTGGCTTTCAAACCTTTTCTTGGAAAGGAGACAGTGTAGTCCTTTGACCCATGTCTGCATAACCTTGTTTCTTTTCTAGATGACCTTTATTGGTCAATCTGAAACACAATATCAAGGAAGAAATTAAGTGGGAAAGTGCCAGAGAATTCCCCAAAACTTAGGTGGCTGTTCCACATCAGACATGGTCATGGTCCACAAACGGTGAAAGACAGTGAAATTATGTAAGGTAAATTGATTCCCTCTGAGGCTGCAGAGATTGATCATATTTTCCACCAGATTTGTGAAAGAAAGAGAGGAGAGTCACTCTCTACCACATTTCCCCCTGATTTCAATTGTTAAAACTTACTTAGCTCTGTTCTCACAGCTCATCACAGATGATGGTGAATTTCTCCCATCTTTTTCTTCTCTAAATAGCAAAAAACCACTGAACTATGGGCCACAGTTAAAAAATGACACCAGGATGAGACTGAGGGACTTCAAACATGGTATCTGTGAATGACACGTGATATCTTAATTATTGTAGCCCTTTACCATAAACCAGAATTTACCAGTGCAATGCTCTAATTGTTATCTTATCCTCTTTGATAATTTTCAATCATTAGGAAATATCCTCATCCATTTCATCCAACAAAATTCAAACCAGTAATGCTAGGCACCTTTTTTTTTTTTTTTTTTTTTTTCTAGAAGATGATACCAAGCAGCAAAATGCACTGCTGTGGTTATGTAACTTTTCCTTCTACAAGAACTCCTAGAACACTTTCTATGTATTTTGGTATTAATTTTTTTTTCCTCCTGAGATTGGTCTATAATAATGTTTGAACTAGGAATTCATTCCCAAATAAAAACTGAATTCAGACCAGTTGAAAGTCAGGCTTTGCTCTCACAAGACCTCTTGCTTAGTCACGTGGGATTTTGGATAATTTTTTATTGCTTTGTCACATTCTGCAAGTTTGAGTGTTGCTTTACAGGATGATTTTTTCCCAAAGGGGCTGGTTGGAGCATTTTGATTTATGGATGTAGCTTCATCCCCAGACTCAGATTCAGCCCTTAAAATTTGAGCTTCTTGAGATCTCCTAAGGTGCTTTTATTGCCCCATTCCAGTTGCACTGAAATAGTTCATAAATACCTACAAACTGAAACAAAAGAACCATTTTTTTCTTTAATATTAGCAATATCCGGGGCAGATTTTAATTTTTTTTTCACTGTGTTCATATGTATATGAGCAAAAGAGAGAGGCCAAGAAGAAATGCTCAAGAAAATCCATTTACACACAGGTATTGTATTTGCTGGGACTCCCATGGCAGGCAGGAATGATGCATCTGACTCCATGTTCTCAGAAGGCTAATTCATTATTTTATGATACTGTATTATATTAAAGAATACAGCAAGGATACTTACTGAATGATACTTACTAAATGATTTCATTAAAATGAAAACTCGTGACTCTCTCCAGAGTCCCAACACAGCTCGGCCCTGACTGGCCAAAGAGTGAAACAACTCACAGCAGAATCCAATGAAACAATCACCTGTGGGCAAACAATCCCCAAACACATTCCAGAGGAGCACAACACAGGAGAAGCAAATGAGATCAGAATTGTTTTCCTTTTTCTCTGAGGCCTCTCAGCTTCCCAGGCACAAAATCCTGGGCAAAGGGATTTTTCCAGAGAATGTGAATGCCACAGACAGGAGCCCAACCTGTCTTGCTCCCAGAGCCCTGAAATTCCCACTGAGGATTCCCAATCAGTATTTATCATCATTTATCCCATTTTATCAGCAGACCTGTCCCAGGGAATGGCCAAACCAAGGGCTTGGAGAGGTGAGGCAGAGACCTTGAACGGAGCTCTGCATCCAGCTCTGGAGCTCAGAGCAGGACGCCAGGCGGATGTGCTGAGGGCTGCTGAGCAGGGGAGCTGATCGCTGCCTTTGTGCTCGAGGTTTCAGGCTGTGTGCCCGCCTGAATGCTCAGGAATTCACAGGTCCCCCTGGGCAGAGTGAATGGGCACCTCTGGGAGCAGAAAGAGGGGGAAATTCCCTGTCCTGGCTGAAGGCACCTGCAGCAGCCAGGGCTCAAACAGAGCACAGCGCCCTGCCCCAGTCCCACCTGTGACAGATGAGTAATGCCATGGCTGACTCGCACAATTAAAAGGCAAATATCATGTATAATATATGTTAAGAGAAGTTTTTTAGATTTAGAGTTATGTTTTACCCTCTTGTGTTGTTATTATGGGGTGGCCTGGGTTTGGGACATTTGGGAGGGTTGGCTCATTACTATGGCAGCACCTGAGCTCCTATCAAGGTTTAATGAAGTGATCTCCACCACTGGACACGGAGGAGGAGTCAGTGGACAGAACTCTGGAGGAGCTAAAGGGTTAAAAGGCAAAACCTCCATGGTGTGGATGAGCACATGGTGGGAAAAATCCTCTGCTCCCAGCTCTGTAATATTTTCTCTATTCAGCGTCCTGTTGTATTTTTGTAAGGTTTTAATAAACCTTTTAAATTTTTGGAAATGAGTATCATTTCTCACACACCTTCCCCACCTTAACCTTACATTTACATCCCTAAAGTCTTCAGCTGAGCTTACTCCAGCCTCAGCCCTGCCAAACTGGATTTAGCATAAGGGCAGCCAAGAAATCCTGCTACGAATGGGTGACACAGTGAAGGCAGTGAATTCATGGAGCTTGTGGGCTGCTGGCTCTTTGTCTTTATTTGTTTCACCAATTCTCCCACTCTCTTCACACTTGAGAGAAATTTGATAGCCCAGAAGAGAGCCAAGGATGTCTGAGCCAATCTGAGACCTGCTGGTTCTGTATCCCAAAATCCCTGTTCTCACAGGCAGCCCCCATCATCCGTGCTCGTTATTATGCTCGCGCTCAGAGCACGGTTAATTCAGTAACCCCCTGCCTTTTGGTGCATTACTTTTGTACCCAAGGCAGCCCACTTGGGACAGTAAGTGCCAGGACGGCAGAGCTGCAGGCACAGAATAAAAATCAACAACTCCTCTTACATCCAGGCTGGGAGTTTAAGCAGTGCCTGTGCCCTCAGAAAAGGCTCAGCTTGGAGCATCAGCCTGAGCTGGAAGGGCTTGCCCTGCTCAGCCTAAGAAAGGAGGGCTGACCCACTTCAGGAGTTTCCCTTAGGCTCCACAGCTCTGGGAAATAGGACAGGGATCAATAACAGCCAGTGAGTCCATTAGGATCAGCCCATCCCAAAGAGCTCTTTCCAGCCTGGCAGTAGCCTGGGGCTTGGCTGAGGGAACGTGGCACCACCCCAGCTCCTGCCTGGCTGCTCAGAAAAGGCAGCTCTTGGCACCAGTTTCCAAGGCCAGCTCTGCACAGCACGAGTTCTCAGCCCGTGCTCCTGGGATCTTGCAGTGCTTTAGGATCAGTGTCCTACAGCAAAACAGCCCAGAAATACTAAAAGATCAGCCCAGGGCTGTAGCTCCTCTGTCCCTTTTTAGCAAAGGAATTGCACAGCGAGTTCCTGGAGTAGAGGAGACAACTTCTTCTTTCTGGGGGGGAA
Source organism: Motacilla alba alba (assembly GCF_015832195.1). NCBI lineage: Eukaryota > Metazoa > Chordata > Aves > Passeriformes > Motacillidae > Motacilla > Motacilla alba. The sequence continues at coordinate 17,113,861 of NC_052045.1, read as the reverse complement.
CTGGAGAAGAACTGGTTTGAGTCCAGCACCTGAGGACTCCAGGTATGATCTGCTCAATCACATTAGGATTTTGAAGACTCCCTTATGGGAAACCTTCAAATAGTTCAGAAAGGAGCCCTGTAGGAAGTCATCACCTGCCCAAACACCAGATTCTCCCAGGTGATGCATTACTCCACAATTCCACCTAATGGGACTCTCGGGAGCTTCTCTGGTGACTTGGGATGTGATGTGGCAAGACAACGTCAGTCTCTCCCTCAGAGCCACACTCCCTCAGCAGTTTTGGGGAGCCACTCAGCTCCTGGGTTTGTTAAGTGGGTGCTCACCCTCGCTGGGGGGCTGGGTGTGAACTGCATTGCCTGCACTGCTGCTTCCAGGTTAACATGAATAAATACAGGTTTATTTTCCCGTGGACAGTGACTTTTTCCATGGGCAGTGGCTTTAAAGAATGCAGGTAATGCAGAATCTGTCCTGCTACTGGCTTATTTCTTTGATCTTCACTATTAAAGAAGTGCAGTGCTCGATGAGCATTTCTCACTTCAAGACTTAGGTATGATCTACCCCAAAGCAGTGGGCAGACGGGGAAATATCCCAGAGCATGGGGTTTTTGGTTTATTTTAGAGAGAGATGGTACCAGAAATAGAGTCTATAACACTGTATTTGTAAGCCTTACTCCTAATAAAAAAAATAAAACTAAGCACACACATTTTTAATGCTAACTATTAGGGCAAGCAAAATAATTGCCCCAGTGCTACCCAAACTTCTACAAATTCCATGTGACCATTTTTCTTCTTGCTCAGAATGCTGAAACACAGCAGGACAACGGCAGGAAAGAAAGGCAGGCACACATGTGCTGCCTTCTAGAAAACTGTTCCCAGGGAAATCCGCAGAGTTGGAGATTCTTGCAAAGTCAGAGTTCAGAATAAAGTAGGAAGACTGTGCTCATCCGAACAACAATTTGTATTTGTGCAAATCATAAGCCAGGGGTGAGGTGGGGGGAAGATAAATAGGTTAATCTGTTGTAAACTGATTTTGACCCTGAAGGTGATCACAGGTACACAGCATTACTGCACTTTAAACTGTTTTATGCAAAGCTTAAAAAAGACCCAGCAACAAACAAAGCTTTTTTTGTGTTTGCTAAACAAAGCATGAAAGAATAGTGACAAAAGTAGGAGGAGCCGAGTTTGTCGGGACAAAGGCGGGAGGAGGAGCCCTGATGCAATGGAAATGCAGTTCAGTGCTCCTGGATTGATATGCTCATCCTTTAAACCCCCAGGGCTGGGAGATCACAGGGCCTGAAAGTCCATCAAAGAGCACTTCTCTGCATTGATCCAGTCTGCAGCGGAAGGCTGGTGGGGGTCTGCTCTTCTCTATGAGGCTGCCTCCGAAGATAATCAGCTTTTCTTCTTGGAAATAGGGGGATCCCAAACATCAATAAAGTGTTATTTCAAGTAAAACATCAGTCTAAACCTGCGGAGGCCTGAACATGTGTGTGTCTCTTTCGTGGTGTTGCGTTGCTGGGTTGTTTTGTTCAAAAGACAAAAAAAAAAAAAATAAAAGAAATAAAACCCCGAGTATGTAACATCACAGGAGGGAAAATATTTTACCTTGAAAGTATAATCTTAATGCCTGGGCTGTTCTTTCAGTTTATCAACAGCAGAATCTCCTGTAGAGGTCTCTTAAGCAGCCTCACAAACTTTCCTGGCCATGTCCGGATGCTCAAGCAGCACAGCAGCACCTGACCTGCAAAAAAAAAAAAAAAAAAAATTAAAAGTTTAAAAATTATGATGTTCTTTAGTTAAGTTTGATGTACAGCAGGCAGGCAGTCACAGGCCAGTCCAGCTGCTCGGGTTAGAACACTTCAGGTTTGAGGAAGGGCAAATTGGGAGCTGGGGAATGGTCAACCCTGACCACTGGGACAGGCTCAGGCCACCTTAGCTGGAGCTTCCAGGGGGTCAGGGATGAGGCTGGGGAGCCGCTGATCCCCCTCTCACAGCTCTGGGTCTGGTTTGTTCAAATTAGAGATAGAACATTCATGTTTTAAAGGGCTGGACATGCAAAAAGCAGGAGTGGGAGGGAGATCAGGCAGTCCAGCACTCTCTGATGTAACAGAGCCTGAAAATCATTCATCAGCCATTGGTTTGACACTGGGAACTGCTAGGATATTTCATTTATTCAAGGGGAGAGGTGTTGAGCAAACAGAGGATGATACAAGCTTTTCCATCCCAGCACATGTAATGTGACCTGATAAAACTTGGGAATATTTCAATATCAATAAACAGCTGCATTTGAATAACATAAATCAGCTGGCTGAACAAATCTCAGTGCCCTGGAGATCCTGGTAATTGCAAAATAATCTGTGATATCCTGGTGCTTGAAACTATTTCAGGTGACCACAACCATTGCAGAGAAATGTGATGGGAATTCCCTCTGAGCACTGTCTGTGAGTACAACAGAGGAGAAAGAGCAGCAACTCAGCTGCTCACAAATGGTCCATTTCACCGTTTTTGGGATGAGAAAGGGTGGCCAAGGATGTGATTTCTTCCAAAACACTTGGCTCTGGTGTAGGGGTGGTGTCACTGGGATTAGGCCACCAATCTCAGGGCTTTGGCAATCAGGCACACACAAAGTACCTTGGCTGAACGTGTTTCAACCAAACTCTGTGTGACCTAACAAATCCCTGCTATGCTAGAGGTCTAAAAAATGAATAGTACAGATCAGAGCAATCTTCTGTCCTCAAAATACAGTTGTGGATAATTTCCCTTTTACTCAGTTCCTCTCCTTCCCCACAAAAAAAAAATCCCACTACTGAGAATTAACAGTTTCTCTTTCTGTTATATATACAGACTAGCTCTTAAGTGCTTTTTAAGAATATTATTTGTTGAAGATTTTCTTCTCCTGCACAGGTAGAGAGTAGATTAGTCAACATTATTAATTATTTTTATGACCTCAATATCTACAGCCCTCAGAAAGTTTACAGATCTAATCAGTGTGCATAGAGTAGAAAACAGCTTCTGCCTCAAGAGACTGGCAATCTGTGCTTTCTTTTGCAGAGGGAATTTTAAAAGTAGAATTTTGCCATACAAATTATACTGATTTATGTGGTGAGGACACAATCACTTATGCAGCAGTGGCAAACTGTACTGGAAGATTTTTTTTAAAATATATTCTTTTTGTGGTGTAAACATATCCAGGCAGAAAATCATGCTCTACATGACAATTTTATGGAGAAGGTTCCTGCTCAGCAGCCTGCCCCCGAGCATCTCTGCGACACCATCTGCCAACGGTCAGCACCCCTCAGCCCCAGCAGCACCACTCACACGTTTGCCTCCAAAGATGCTCCAGCCTGAACAAACCAGGTTCCCTGGGAGGGTTTAAACACTCCAGCTAGGTTAACCTGAAGCTAACCTGGGGGTGCTCCTGACAACAACTCTCCTGGTGAACCAGGACGCTGGTGTCTTGTATTTGTGGGGTTCCCAGACAATGGGAGGAATGATGACTCTGACTCCATGTTCTCAGAAGGCTAATTCAGTATTTTATGATACTGTATTATATTAAAGAACACTACACTAAACTATACTAAAGAATACAGCAAGGATACTTACAGAATGCTAAAAGATAATAATGAAAACTCCTGACTCTCTCCAGAGTCTGACACAGCCTGGCCCTGACTGGCCAAAGAGTGAAACAACTCCCAGCAGAACCCAATGAAACAATCACCTGTGGGCAAACAATCCCCAAACACATTCCAGAGGAGCACAACACAGGAGAAGCAAATGAGATCAGAATTGTTTTCCTTTTCTCTGAGGCTTTCAGCTTCCCAGGAGCAAAATCCTGGGCGAAGGGATTTTTGCAGAAAATATGAATGCCACAGTGGTGATCTCTGCAGTTATAAGTGCCTGGGAGCACCTCATACTGGAGACACTGAACCCTGAGAAAAGCCAGAGATGTGGGTGAGGCTCCCTAAAACTCAGATACCTGCAGGTGAGGCTGTGGGAAACCAAGGCAGGTAAACGCCAGTGATTCCCATTGTTTCCCTCTGTTTTCTTGTGGCAGTTTTGGAGCCATCAGTGCAGGACAGGTGAGCACAGAGATGGTTCTGCAGCCTGCTGTGGGGTGGGCATTGCACAGCCAAGGTCCTGTCAAAGAGCAGAGCTTGGGGGCAAGCTGAGCTTGCAGGGGGTGAGGAAAGGCAGGGGGTCAACTGCTTACAGGGGAGGATGTGGAAAAGGCTCTGATCAAACAGTGGTTAAAGAAGGCAAAGCTGAGACAAGAATTTTGACTTCCCCAACAACCAGTGCAGAAAATTAAAGCAAGGCATGTTACAGGGTGAAAGCATGAACAGAAACTGCTCTCCAAGGGTTTGAAACAGGAAGAAATGCTGAAGAAAGCGCAAAAAAAAGGGCCAATGATTACTCTGAAGGGCTTGCAATGTCCAAGGCAGCGAGGTCAGTTTGGCAGAGAGCTCGGTGTGAATTAATGTGCTCATATGCAAAAGTGCTTATATGTGTCAGGAGGCAGCAATAAACACAGAGATATTTGATAGATTTTATAGGTATTCAATAGAAAGAAGCTTCCTTGATGGGACAAACCAAACCAAGGCACAGGAAAAGTGGTGCCAACTAAAGCAGCTGCTTGAGCTTTCCTTGGGCAGTACAGTGGGGATTTATTTGGAGCAGCAGCACGGCAGGCAGCACACACTCCTTTTGTTTAGCATAGCACTGGAGTTGGGATTCCTGCAGGAATTCCCCTCTTGTCTAAGGCTGCAAAGGGAACGTGCTGCATCTGTAATCAGAAAAAAAACCCTCAGCAGAGGCCATCCCTCCCAGGAGCGTATTTGGCTCATTACACCTTTGCCCTGTTTGCAGAACAAAACCAGGGCTTGTTTGTGTTTAGCTCTTCTGACAAACAGTCCTCTCCAGTCTTGCAGCAACACTCTGAAAAGAGGACGAGGAACCACATCTGGGAGGTTTCTTGCAGCAATTTTCCAATTTTCTGACTCACTGTGACAGTAAATGGGGGCTCTGTGGCTTGTTCCATTACCGGGGAGGGCAGGAGCTCACCACTTCTCAAAGCGGGCCTGGCAGGCTCAGATTTCAACAAAAAATTGACTGCAGTGAGCTCTCCATCAGGCTGCTGCCATCCAGCCCCACATTTCCTGTGAGGGAGCAATTCCCAGCTGTGGGCAGCACACAAAGATACCAAGAATACACAGTAGCTAAAGGGAAGGCAAAACTGAAGGGATTTCCCCATTTAAATGCTAGTAAAAGTGAAAGCACCATGTATTTTTCTAAAACCAGTGTATTTTAGGCAGCCAAATCAAAGCTGCCATGGCCACAACGGGACAGAAAGGGGTGCACTGCTGAACTTTTATTCCTCCAAATGACATTACAGGGTTTAGTTAAAACCAAGGACAGGCCCAAACTTTGGAAGTTTAACCTCTGGCTGAGCAGGCAGCCAGCATCCCCTCTCCTCTGCACCACTTTAGATATTCATGAAGTGCAGTGTGAAGTACTTTTCATTTTTGCCATGCTTGGTAAATTAGCCAGCAGGCAGGGAGCAGACAATAATAGCAGATTCCTCTTCAATTGCTGGGTTTGATTTGCTGCATCTCTGGGTGTTTTGATCATTTGCACTGGAGATAAGTCACACACAATTTGGGGGCTGGCAAAGTGGGATTTAATAAGTCTCCTGTAAAACACAGCGTGTATGCAAACAGCCCAGAGGATTAGACCCCGCTTGCTTAGTTTAGAACTTGGTGCAGCCAACCTGAATAATCAAATGGAGGAACAAAAGTTGTGAATCCCCTCAATGCTCTGCTTCATTAGGATCTCCTTACAAAAAAAGAAAATGGGGCTCATCTGATCAGCCAGATTTTATGGCATCTGATTAGACCACCATTTTCTCAGCAGGTCCCCTTTCTTTAAACTGTTGACTATGGATGGCCTGCTGAATAGGATGAACTTTGGACCGCTAAATTGCAGCATTATGGTTATTTAGTGTAATTTATGAAAAAGAGAGAAGTCATGATCACCTACTTCATATTGCTAATGATATCTCCATTTATCAGAACAGCTATGAGTTTGGATCATCATTTTTGCCTCGCAGTCAAAGAACACTGGCCAATTAGATAAAAAAATTGCGAATGTGGGCTGTATGAATACTAAATTAAGATTTAATAATCCTTACATAATCATTTATTACTGTTGACTCTTTGCTGCTTTGCATTAAGTTCCACATTATCTCAGTGGGTTTGCTCCAAAGTTTCCTATTCATTCCATATTTCCTATTTGCATTTTACGGTGAGTAATCTAAGAAGAAAAATAAGGGAGAAAAAAAAAATCTGAACTTGATTTTTCTGCTCTGCAATGTTTCATCCAAACAGCAATTAAACCCACAACAAATTACAAAGATGCTGTGAGAATTAAATGACAGTGATTTCAGCGTGAAAGTGCCCTTACCCGGGATGAAAAGAGATTTCCAATTACAGAAATTATCGCTTTGTCTTTTTTCCCCCCAACAAACAAGACAGCTAAACACTTTCCTTAGAGGCAAATTTCTAAATTGCTGATTATTACAGGTAATGATCTATTCATTGTGTCAGCTTCCCAGCCTTCCGTAGGAGCTGGAGTTATGCAAGGTAACAATGAGCCATCAGGGAGGGGAGCAACAGCAGCACTGGGTGATGCTGCTGGGCAGAAGCCAATTCCTCAGGCTTTCAGACACAAGGACTGGACATCTGTCCTGCCTCACACCCACACAAACCCCTGCATGATCTTCTCACCTGCAGCCCACTGGCAGATATTGATGGATTTCCAGCTGTGTAAGAGCTGAGCAGCTCTGTCCTGCTGGCTGACCCCTGCCAGGAGGCTGTGTGGTCACTGGCACCCAGCCCCGATGGCTCAGGTGGGCACAAGCCCTACACACAGCCAGCCCTCAGCCCAGCCAGGTCCTTGGACTGCAAGAAGTTTGGGTAGAGCAAGCACAGAGAGTCTGCAGAGCCCATGGGCAGAGCAGGGGGGTGCCAGGCTCACAGCAGGGCACCAGTGAGATGTCACAGCTCAGCCTGGAACAGCTCTGCCCAGAGCCCAGCTCTGATCCCAGCCTCAGCAAACACATCTTTCTTACTACTGGTTGATAAATGGCTGTGGGAAGGTTGCTCTGGAAGGCCTAGGAGCTAAAGCCACAATAATTATTCCAGCACCACTTCTGGGCCTGACAGTGCAAACACTTCTGTCTGCGTCCACTTTGGAACTGTGAATCTGCAGTTCTTCAAAATAAAGTGCTTTAAAATGCAGTTCTTCAAAAATAAGCATCTACTTTGTCAGCTTCAACCTGCATGGCTCTGCTCTGCAGAATTTTCAGCCATCCCAATTCAGATTCAGCATCCTCCACCAGGTGAAGTTTTTACATGGATACTCCCCAAGAGCCAGCAGGAGCTCTTTGCTCTCTAGAGTGTTTTATTAGCATGCTGACCATTTCTGCAGGAGACCAGTGGGATTTTCCTGTGGGTCAGAGTCCATACTTGCTGTCACTTGAAATCACTGTAGGCTGATAAATGCTCTAAATGTTTGGATTTTGATTATTAGAATCAAACAGTAGCAAACACTGAGAAAGACTGAGAGAAAAGGCAGCGCCGAGTGAGACGATGTCTCTCTACCCTACCCCACAACACCACCCCTCAGAGATGATTTATGGCAGTGGACCAAGACCTTGAACATCTGAGAACCTCGACTTATTTCCTATCCACAACTGCAACTTCTGAGCCATCCAAGGAAAGCTCACTGCAGCATTACTCCCAGGAAAAAAACTCCTCTCAGATTTGTTACTCTTTGGCTTCATGAAGCCATTAGTTGTTAACCAACTGTAAAATTATCAGCACAGCTCCAGCTACACAAAATAGTCTTGGATTCAGTACCCAAGAGAGGCCTTAACTTGTCCTCCTCCTTTCAGTAGGTAAATAGACAGAAATCAAGGACAACTCTAGGGCAAGGTGAGCAGGCAGCACACAGACCTTCACATCTTCTGCACGTGGCAGGAAATAGGGCTCTGAAAAAGCTCCCCAAGCCTCCTGACTTTCCATTATTTGTGTGTTGTTGTTAAACAGCATTGCCCTGGGTACAGCGCAGAGAAAATGGGGAGAAAGATTTCTAAAAGTCTTCTGTTGAACCTTCTCTTGGGGATAGTGGAAGAAACCTTCCCTCCCTGTAATTACCTGCTTGTGCTGCACTGTTGGAGCCCTCAACAAGCCCAGCAACTCCTCCAAGGGATCTCTGCACAGGCAAGATGCCCCTGGTGGTACTGCACAGCACAAATCTGAGGTGGAAAAGCAAGGTTTGGGGCAGATTCATTCTCTGGGTGTGTGGTTTTGGTTGGGGTACAGTTAATTTTCCTCACAGCAGCTGGGTTTGGTTTTGTGCTGCAAACAGGGCTGATAACCCAGGGATGTTTGAGCTCTCCCTGAGCAGGGATTGCACACAGCCAGGGCCTGTCCTGCTCCTCACCCTCACCAGTGAGGAGCTGGGGGCACAGCCAGGACAGCTGATCCCAGCTGACCCCAGGGACATCCCAGACCTTCTGATCACCCTCAGCACACAAAGCTGGGGGAGAAGGAGGAAGGGGGGACATTCTGGGTTTGTCTTCCCAAGTCACTGTGACAGTGATGGAGCCCTGCCTTCCTGGGGCACCTGCCTGCCATGGGAGGCAGTGGATGAATTCCCTGTTTTGCTTGGCTTGCATACACGACTTTTGCTTTGGTTATTAAACTGTCTTTATCTCAACCCCTGAGTTGTTTCACCATCACCTTTCCAATCCTGTCCCCATCCCACCAGGGGACAGAGACTGACCAGTGGAGCTGGGTGGTCAGCTGGGGTTAAACCACACCACCAGGGCTGTGTTTTTCAGGATCCAGGTTAAATGAGAGTGTGATTGTTCCTGGATGACTTCTGCTGCTGTAGGAATCCCACCTGTGCAAACCCAGGGCACAGGGAATATTCCTCTGTCTGCTCTGGGGTGCCCTGACCCCCAGGGCAGCACTGACTCTGACCCTCATTCATGGAGAAAGTTTCCCAGACTTCAAGCTAGACTGGAATCCACAAAAGTGTGAAGTAGATTATAGAGAGCAGTGTAGGTGTGTCACTCAGTGAGAAATTTAGGGTTTGGGATTTTTAGTGTGTAGTGGATGGGAGCAAGATGGAGGGCACAGGGTGTGGTCCTGGGTTTCTTCTTCATGCTGCTTCTTCCTTCTTCTTCATGGGTTTGGGTGGCATTTTGTAATTGGGCACAAAAGTCTGCATTGTGGGGTGTTTGGGATCAGTTATTGGGTTAAAAGGGAAAACAATCCAGGTGTCAGTTCTTAATTGGATAGTTTAGTCTTAAAAGACCTTGTAACCAGAGATTGTTGGCCATTTTGTGCCTTGCTGCCCAACTCACAATTGTGAGGCTGTTTTAGTGATAAGAAATAATAAACACCTGAGTCCCAACATGAACTACTGTCTCAAGTGCCTTCAGTGTAGACCCAGAGAAACCAACAACACCACACAAACAAAAACAAACAGCACCTTTGGGCAGTTCTCACCTCCACACACACAGTATTTCCCACAGAACACAGAAAGAGGAGTTCAAGTACTTAGAGGTGATCCTTGCTCCTGAAATAGATTTCGAGAATATCATTTTAATGCTATTGGTAAATACACGATTGTCTTTTAAAAAGCAGATTTTCAGAAATGGCTCAGATACGTTTCAGTGAGACTTCTTTTTGCCCCTGTGGAAAAATGGAATGTGTATTCTAACAATTATTACACCTTGATTCTGTGCATCAACTCTGTTTCTAAATGTCTGAACTGACAGCATGTCTGGTCACATGAGTCCACTTGACAAATTTGGCTAACGGTAACGCTTTAGGACAAAATTATGAAAAAAATGACAAATTAGCAATGGCACCTAATCAATAAATGACACAATATGGAATCCATGAAGCTGATAATGCAACCTCACAATTCTCTCATTTCATAAAATAAATTACCAGAGCTAAACATGTGCTGGATGATGTTTCATTTCCAGTTAGATTTCCCCCAACCAATAATAAATTTATCTGCAGTTATATAGATTATCGTCCCAAAATGATCAGCAACACACAAATTTCAGAACCTGGCTACTTTTAACCCTAAACCAGCCGTGAAGAAGTGGTTTCCTCAGTGCTGTTGCCTTGAGACACCCTTTGACACAATATAGTGTGCTTCAGAAAAAGTTCCCAGCTGGAATATCGCCACTACACTGAGTAAAGACCAGGAAACAGAGTGACAAATCAGTTTGCTTTTGCTAAAGGAACTTCATCACTTCCCCACTTCATCCAGAAAAATACCACCACAGCACTGTCACTCTTGGAGGAACTCTCAGAATATTTCAAAATTTAACTGTTTTCCAGATAAATTTTCTGTTGTTGCAGCCCAAGTGTTATTTTACTTTAACATTACACAGTAATACTGTAGGGTCTGAAATTATTTACCTTTATTCTTACAAGTAGCTTTGGTGGCTTATCTGAGTCCTGCAGGCTGGCATTTCTCATGATGTGGTTTGCACAAAAAAAAAAAACCCAAAAACCAACCCAATTCTTAAAAAAATCCTGGAGAAAATCTGTTTTGTGATTTTGAAATTACCACAGAGCAAGCTGAGTTCATCAAAGCAGAGAAATTACATTCAGGCATCCCCTTTCTGCAATTTTCTGGTAATTCAGAGCAAATCTGGATACAAGGAGCTCAAATCAGCCCTGTCCATCACACGCTGAGGGAAAGGTGCTTTGTCCATTTTCCTATCTGGAGAGGTGCTGAACCAACTCCAGCTGGGTGGCAGCAACTGGAGGGCTCCAAAATAAATCCCTTAAATAGTTTTAAAAAGCAAAAATCAGGCAGCCCAGTGGAAATGTCCAGCACAGCAGATCAGAGGCACAAATAAAGCAGATTTTAAAGGTACAAAGGCCAGGCTGGACTGGGCTCTGAAAAACCTGGTCTGGAGGAGGTGTCCCTGCTCAGAGATGGTTTTATTGTTTCTTCCAACGCAGCCATGCTCTGACTCCCTGAAAATGGAACTAAGGGCTCATGTAACTCACACCATTCATTATTTCCAAGAAATTAGGGGAACTTGTCTCTGATTTTCCCCTCCCAGGCTGTTCTCCTTTGCAGATTGCAGCCACCACCTCCAATCTTTGGAAGAAGAGAGAAGGGACAAAGTTTTCAGCTCTCACAGCAATCCAGAGCTGCCCATCACTGTGTTTTCTTGTAGGAATCAGCCCATCCTTTTGCATGGAAGCTCACCCAGATGGATGAAAAATTGTGACAAGAGCAGAGTCCTATACTGCCAACAGACATTAAAGTTGGTTTTGGTGGAGAATTTAAAACTCTGCTGTTCTGAATACAGCAGCAATGCATACAAGTCTGTTTTTCAATATATTTAAAAGAGGAGAGGAAGCCTTATATTTCAGCATATTTTACTATGGGAATAAGACTTGACAAAATAAAAAAAAATAGAATTTATTTCTTCAAAAGCTATTTAAATCCCGAGAGGCCTTGAAAACAGAAGAGTCTGCTAAAAACTAATTATTTAATATCCTGAAAAAGCAAAAAAATTATGTTAACTCACGTGGCCAAAGCAGACCTGGACTGTGCTTAGCCCCAGTACTGAAAATCTTTATGCATCTTCCTGTCTCTACTGCACTCATATCCCAAAGCAACAGAAAAAAGACACAGAAAATAAACAGGTGAATGAAAAATACTCTGCTTGTCTGGAAAAACTGGCCAACACACACATTGATATAGTATTATTTCAATCCCTTTTTTCTCTTACAAGTGCCCCTGAAGCCGAGTATGACAAATTCCCCAGCCACACCTACAGGCAGCATTTCACTGCTTCACCAAAACACTTCACGCCACATTCCTTGCTCACAACCACTCTCCTCTTGCACTGGCAATTTGCAAGAGTTAATCCAGCTGAAAAAAAAAATAATATTCTGGAAGAAAATCTTAGTCAGCAGCATCAGAGTCTTGACCCAGGCGACCAAAAGAGGTTCAGCCCTGGACCATAACAGAGGGCAGCACCTTTGGCTGCAGATTTAGCAGGAAGCTGCACCCCAAGGTCTCTGGGCACTGCCATGGCATGAGCATTAAGCCTATAAAATAGCTATATAATTAACAAAATGCCAGCCAAGCACTTGGCAGGAAGATCTCATTCCTTCACGCCTGGGCTCCTACTGCCCAACATGTGCAATGATCTCCAAGTTAAGTAGCTGTGCTGTGTTTCGGGTCAGTTTACACACATCTTTGCATAGGACCTAAAAAATAAAATTAAAAAAAAAAAATATCAAAAAAAAATATCGTTCAATTTACTATCGCCTGAAAGAAATTTTATTTCTTTCAGGTGATAGTAAAATATAAATAAAATATAAATATAAATAAAATATAAATATAAAATATAAAAGCAAATAAAATAAACTATAAAATAAATAAATAAAATATAAATATAAAAATCAACAAACTAAACTAAACTAAACTAAAATAAAATAAAATAAAATAAAATAAAATAAAATAATGCGTTGCAAAAAAAGCCAATTCAGTATGTGCCAATCCAAATGCAAAGGCAAATCTTTTCCTTGGCAGAGATAGGTAAAAACTGTGCCCAAAGTCGCCATGAGAAATGAGGTGTTACAAATACCTCAGTGCTAAATACTCTGCAGAATATTTCAGTTTTGCCCATATGCTCTTCCAGCAATCCAAATTGTTACTCCCCAGTTACATGTTTGTGTATGACTGGGAGAAAACAGATTTTAGATGTGATTCCAGATCCTTTGAAGATGGAAACTCTCAAAGCAGCTCTTTTCCAAGCCTCTGGAGCAGGTATCTCCAGCCCAGCATCCAGAACCATGGGAGGTGCAGAACATCCCCCTGATCTGTATTCATTGCAGTGAAACGTGTCTCTATCACCTCCTGTCGCCTTAATGAAGGGTTAATTTAAACATCTAATTGGGAGCGAACAGTACTGGTGATATGAAGCGGCCTGACTGGAAGTCAGCCCGCGCAGACACAAAATAGCTGCTAAAAGTGATGGGCTGAGTCCTCACCTCCTGATGGTGCCCGGTGATTTAGAGCTCCGCTAAGATAAGGTCACCTACACCCTGTTTTCCACCCATAAACACTTCCTTTAAAAGGCCAGCGTTGTCACAGAACGCCAAAAATCAGAAATTAAGGCCAAAATTGGGGGAGTGTGGGGAGGAAGCCAAATGTTATTTGAATCAGATATAACCGATCCTCCAGAAATGGATTAAAGTACTTGTGAGAAGTCCTAAACATACTGCTGGAAATCAGGCAGGACAACCACTCTGATCAATAAGTTGACCCCACATTTTAACAGGTTAAAATTTTCAGCTGATCTTTAAAAAACTCTTTTCCACCTTTGGTATTATTTGCACACACTGAATCCTTTGCTCACCTGTCTAGTGCCATGCTACCATCAGAGGTACAGCCTTTGCTTCTTTTCTTCTGCCTCTCTTCTTTCTTCCCCTGTCTAGAAAAGGGTGTCTCATCACCCTTTTCCACATCGCTTCTAGAAATTTTGCTCCTTAATTTTTACTGTTTGCATCAATCCTACAGCTTGACCAGTTTTGGCAGTCAGACCATTTTTGAGAGGCGCTGTTTTGTTTTTCTCGTGCCTGTGCGAAATTTCATGTTTAAACTGCGGCACAGCAGGAGTCGTGGCTGTGTTGAGACAATGTCCCCGCTCCAAGGAAACGAGCAGCACTTCGCACAAGTCTAGGCTGCCATGAGAGGTTTTCTGATGCAGTTCAGGACAAAAATGACCCCGATCAGCACGAATAGCACCCTCAGCATCTCTTTTTTCTGTACACCCAGTCATATGTTTACTCATCCCGGGTAGAGGGTGAATATGAAGGCCTCGTTTCCAGAGGGGGAGGTTGTTGCAGGGTTCCCTGGATGCTGTGTGCTTATCACCAGGGCAGATGAAAGCCAGCAGCCCGTGCCCCACCCTGGGTGGAAGGAGCGGAGGAATGCGGTCCCCTCCCAGCAGCCGCGCCGGGATGGGCTGCAGCTCCTTTCAGGGCGACTTCAGAGCTCGGGGTACCCGCACCCCCCGCTGCTGATAGCCCCGATAGCATCAATGCCAAGTACTGCCCGAGATGGCTTTAGGGCTCACTAATGGGCTGGTCACACCTGGAGGGCACAGCTTTGACACCTCGCCCGGGCTGCTGCAGCGGGACAGCGCCGTGGAGGGGCTGCTTTTACCCCGCTGCGATCGTTCGATCAGGGTGGCTCCTAAATGTGCAATTAATACGGAATCATTCTCAAAATCTGAGTTTTTCCCAGTCACGTTTCTGCGTGGCAGAAATTAATTATTCTGCTTGCTCATTAATAGCCCCTGGAACTCTCCGCTGCGACCCTCGGGGGTGGGACATGGGTACCCCAGCCATGAGCTGAGCCCTTGAGACTCATTTTTCTGGCAAGTGAAATCCTTTTCCCTCGGCAATGCCCCTCCGGCAGCACGGACACCCTCCCGAGCTGCTGGGATCGTTCAATCGGGGTGGCTCCTACGTGCGCAATTAATAAGGAATCATTCTCAAAACCTGAGTTTTCCCAGCCACGTTTCTGCGTGGCAGAAATTAATTATTCTGCTTGCTCATTAATAGCCCCTGGGACTCTCCGCTGCGACCCTCGGGGGTGGGAAATGGGTACCCCAGGCATGAGCTGAGCCCTTGAGCCTCATTTTTCCGGCAAGTGAAATCCTTTTCCCTCGGCAATGCCCCTCGGGCGGGTCGGGCACCCTCCCGAGGTGCCCGGGCACGGGGGGTGGCTGTGCGGAGGGCTGGGAGCGGTGCCCTGCAGCCAGGGATGGATCCCCCGGGAATCCCTTCCCTCAAACAGCCATCGGCGAACCCGGCCCCATTCAGCCGCATCCTGCCCCAAATCCCTCCGAGCGGGCACATTCAGGTCGCGATCGTGACTGAGCCTGATTTGCACTTGTGCATATCAGGGTGAGAGTTTAGCACCTTCCTGCACGGCCATCACCGCCACCGGAGCCTGACAACTCCTCGGCTCCGGCTGCCCCGGGGCTGCCCGCTGGGGACAAGGTAGCGGCCCTGCTGCTCCTCACTGTCCTCCCGAGTTTCCTCCTCTAAATTGGAAATACCAAACGAGCTGCCTCCTCGAAAAGCGCTCCACAAGACCTAGAGTGTAAGAGCACAAGGGTTATGTGTAGATATTCTCGGTTCAGGCGGAGAGAGAACAGAGACAATTTCTCCCAGGCTGAGCCTGGGAATCTTAGACGAAAGAATTCCAACAAATATTATCTCTCTTTCTGTAACCACTGTTTATAGTTATGGCTCTCCACAACGTGCTGTTCCTAGCTACCAATAGCGTGAGGTGTTTCTGCTTTGAGACCAACCAAGGATCACCCTAGCGAGGCACATTGTAAAAGACCCGCTACTTTCATTAAACAGAGCCTTCTGATCCACCTGAAGACTGGAGTCTTTCTTTCCATCCCTGACTCAACAGCCTTAGTTGTGTCCTGAGGCACTCCAAATGAAAATATCGTGTTCTTGTGACTTTACAACAAGCAGGAATCACATCAGATCTGCACTCAACTTTTTTTTTTTTTTTTTTTTTTTCAGCACAAATGTTTACATGCTCCGCTGCTTCGAGTTCTAAATATTGACATTCTGTGCTGCTCATTCAGGGCCTGGAAAAGGTGCTGCGAATCCCCGATGCTCAATTCCCACTGGGTTCAGCCGTGGAAGCTGCGGAGATGCTTCCTCCGAGTGCCATGCAAACATCCCGGGCTGGCAGCCCTAAAGCAGCTCTAATGACGGGCTGTGCTAATGAGCACGCTGGGAACTGCAGCAGCTCGGCAGCGCTCCTCTGCTGCACTGCAGCTTCAGGCAGCAGGTGATGCCGGGCACAGGGGCAGGAAAAGCAGCCACAGGATTGTTCAGCGTGCGGCCAAGCTGCCCGGGAGGGGTTCCCAAAGCACTCATGCCCCAAAGTGCTCTGGGTGAGCTGCCAGTGAGGGTGATGAGTTGGATCTATTGCTTGGCATCACAGAGAATCAGCGCGAGTACTCAGGATTTATAAATTAATTGCGATTATTCCTCGCTTAAACTGTCACGGCATAATAACGCCTTCATAATTTTCATTAAAATACCTGAATTTCACTTTCTGCAGAAATGTCGCTGTTTAGAGGACATAAAAATGGCGCAAAAATACAAACCAAACTTTAAAGATTTTTCGAAGCCAAGCAGGGTCATTTATTGTACGACATCATAAACAATGCTGCTCCAGTTCAGCCTTGTGGTTGGAGGTAAAGATTTTTAAAGATGAACTTTTGAATTACATAGATCAGCTCTGGGGTGCTTCAATGAGTTGCCCAGTTCTCAAGGAAAAACAAAACAAACCAAAACAAACAAACAAACAAAACCACTTAGGAAAAGCAATAGAATTACTATATTCCGGGGGGAAGGGGGGGGGGGGGGACAAGAAAGCAAAAACAAAACAAAACAAACAAACAAAAAAAAAAAAGCCACACCCAAAAAATAAAAAAAATTAATAAAATGAAATTTATCAGAAGTTGTTCCGTGAAGTCCTAATCTAAGTCACCTTCTATGCATCGAGCTCTGAGTTTCTGACTGCGTGATCTGTAATTCTCTGCGAAATCACCCGTTTCTAATCCCCGGGGATCTCTGATCGTTGCCCAGGTATGCTGAAGCACTGCAAGGACCCTGGGCACCGGGGGGACAGGGATGATCCAATCTGCCCGGCACTTTGGGGTCGTTCCTGGCACTTTGGGGTCGTTCCCGGCTGGAATGCGAGCGGGCAGGCAGAGCTGTTAAGATCTGAATGCAGATGATGATCTGATGCAGGATGCCACCCCCTGCCCCGCCACCGCTGGGGCACTCTGGCATCCCCGAGCTCCATGCACTGATAACCTCAGCCTTGAGCCTTTGCTGGGAGTTGCCATTTTACCTCAAAAATGCAGAAAATTCCCCCAAAGGGGTGAAATCCAGCTGTATTTCATGAGTTCTGTTCGGAGCCAACCTCATAGTGCAGCTGAGCTTTCCTGTGCCATGAACCAGGATGTCCAGAGCTATTATAGGATTGAGAAATTGTTTGAAAAGGGAAAAAAAAAAAAAAAAAAAAAAAAAAAAAGGAAAAAAGAAAGAAAGAAAATTAAAAAAAAAAAAAAAAAAAGCTGTGGTCTCAATTTTCTTCCACAACAAAAAGCAAATCTCTCTCTTGCCACTCTTCATTCCCCCACCACGTAGCTCTCATTGCTCACTGTGACACTGGCAAGGCTTTTTTATCCGAATATGCGGCAAAAACAATTTTTACCCCCTCCAAATATCAGTCAGCTGGTATAGCACAGCTTTACTGCTCTGGAAAAGAAAAAAATTAGTTTAAGGAAAAAACCCTCACTTCAACAAGATTTTTTTCAACCTAAATTTTTAATAACGAAATATTTTAAGGCACCCTTTGCCCCTTCTCTCCTGAAACAACCTGCTGCTGTGATTCTCAGATGTAAGAGGTGCTGTTGGTGATTTTGCAGAGTTGCCCTGGGTGACACTGCAGCTCTAATCCTGCCACACCGGCGGCCCTTGCAAGTGAAACCTACAGTAAATTTTGATTTCAGCCACACCTTTGTAGAACTAGTTTTTCCATGCCAAAATATATAACAGAGATCTAAATCTTCACCAGTAGCGCCAGAAGCAACAAGTGATAACCTCTGGGTAGGCTCCCAGCTGTCACCCAGGTACAGCTGTCTTACTAAACACCGTGCATGTGAAAATATGCAGAAATTTTCGAGGCAGCACGGATAGAATTTAATTCCCATTATCTTTCCTTGTCTTCAGTATACTTTACTACACATAAAACACATCAACTGCCTTTCCTGTTTAATTAAAAGTATGAAAAACTCCGTAGATGTTTCTACTTTACTACACATGAAACTTGGTAGAGGTTTTATTTTTAGTGAAATTAAGCCGAATATCGCACTTCAGTTCCACCACCCGGGCTTAGGACAAATCTAAACAACACGGAATCTCTATTCCCCACCAACGTCTACCAGTGCAGCAGCTGACCTTCCCCTGGCAGCCTTTTCCAGGCAAATCCCCTCTCCAAAGCAGCTCGGATCTCGGGCCAGGATGGGGAGATAAGCACCCAATCCTGCATTCCTCCCACACCCACAGCTCCCAGCCAGAGGGCGGATAAAGAGGAGGCAGCTGGGGTAATGGTTGAAACTCCCCAAATAGTGCTGCTAACTGATTCAATCAGTTTTTCACAAAGTTTAAGAGTTTTTCGGGATGGACGCTGAGGAGGCGCTTGGCTGTTTGTCTCTCTGTGCCCCTCTCCGTTGCAGAAATATCCGATTGACTCCAAAGCACAGAGAGCAAATCCAGTGCCCTGAGCTCTCAAAGGCCCGGTTCAGTATATTTTAAAGTCACTTTGCTGACTCCCGGCTTCAGCAGCGATGCCAGCAAGCAGGCAGCCATTAATATGATATTTTATCTCGCTGTAAATGCAGGGAAAATGGGTTTGAAACTGTGAGCCGTTCTGTCAGAGTGCACAACTGAAAGGCACAGAATTTAACCAGGAGGGGTTTGGTAGGATGCTGTAGGGAAGGGTCACAGAATGAAAAGGCTGAATAAATCCCATGGCCAATTACATGGTCACTGAATCATGAAAAGGCCAGGCTCCTGGAATTTTGCAGCTGCTAGTAGATTCAACGGATGCATCAAACCAGCAGCAAACTCAGCTACAAGTTACCCCACCACAGAATGGATTTGAAACAAAATGAACTTTGAGCAAACCCCCATCATGCAGAAATTTTTGAGGGAACACTGATAGACTTTAATTCCCATTCTCTCTCCTTGTCCTCGGTATACTTTACTACAAAACACATAAATTGCCTTTTCTGTTTAATGAAGAGTATGACAAACTTCGTAGAGGTTTTATTTTTAGTGAAATTAAGCCAAATAGCTAGGTGTGGTTGTTTACTGGGGGCAGGAAAAGCATCTTTAAATTAAGTTTAACTCTCCCTGGATAAGCTGTGACAGTCTGCACTGGGAAAAATGGAAAACACGTCCATGACTGTTTACTGTCCCCTGCCAGAGTGACAAAGCCTCGTGAGACAGGAGCATTGCCAGCCCTCTAGCAGAAGTAGCCCAGATTCTGTGAAACCATGATTTCTTTAAGCCAGGATGCAGTGACCCAGGAGCTGGCACAGAAACTCTTCCCTTTCTAAGGCCAGGAACCCTTAGCAGGGGTGTAAGGGGAAAATTGGGAGGAATTCCCTCCAGGGCTGCTGGAGCTCCACCATCAGCACAAGGAAATGCTGCAGACAGGGCCCATTTGGGAAATTCCATTCCAAAGAGTGGGCAGAGCATCACTCTGAGGTGAGGGATCACCCCTGGCTCTGGCCCTGCCTGGCTGGGGGCCCCTGGACCTTTCTCCTTATGTAACTGGGTTGCACTGATTCCTTTGCAAAGTGTTTGGAGATCTCACAGGGGGAAAAAAGCCACCCAAAATTAAGAATCATCATCAAACTACAAATTCTCTCCTAGTGTAGCACTGCCAGACTTACAAGGCATTGAGGAACACACCAGATCAAGGATGTTTCAGTCACAGAAAATAAATTATTTTACAAATGAACATGAAGGACAGCCATGAAGCACTGATTCCCCTTCTTCCAACACCGGATTCTCCTCTACAGCTCACAGGTGTTTTATCCAGTCCTGCTTAAACATCTGAAAACTCCTGGAGAGATCATTGCACATCTGCCTTTTATTTCACTGACATTAAATCCTCCCATTTTTCCTGGTTGTGTCACAAACCACCACCCAGCAGAGCAAGTTTTTCTTTTTGCACCCTTCAGGTATTATGCAGACTTCTGACTCCCTTCAGTGGTCATCCCACAGTCCTTCATACACCCACCTTTGTACCCACCTCTTTAAATGTTTCTTGACAATGTCTTTTAGGCCTCTTGAGTGACTTTTTCTTTCTTTTAACGGAGGTCTCAATTTTCTCCACCTGCTCTCTGTGGGTGACAAGCTGGTCCAGACACACACCTGGGAAAACTGCATCAACATCCTGCTCACCTTCCCTTTCCCAGAGTAATTTCCTTCATTAAAAAGCACAGATCTATCCCGTACATCTGCACAGTGCCTCTGCCACAGCCGGGACATTTGGGAGATCCCCTAAGAGCAAATGACAAACGGTTCATGGGCTGTGAAATCTGCCACCTTCTCCACCTGCCAGCAAGGACACAAACCCACAGGTCCCAGTGATCTCAGATGGGCCTGGGCATTTCTAGACGGTCTAAATTTTCACGATAAAACCACTTTTGCTGCCTGCTGGCTCTGAAGTGACCCCAGCTAGTCCTTGCAATACTCAGTCACCAGAGCCCTCAGCACCAGGGAGTTTTCTCTTTCCCTCTTACCTCAGGAGCCTCTAAATGTTGAGGGTACTTAAGGGCACTGAAATAGAAATGCTGTCAAACACTTAACAGCTGATCCTACAAATCCTCCAGCCTGAAGATGGCTTCACTGGGCCCAGGGAAGGAGAACTTGTTCAGACAGGTGTCACAGGTGAAAATGTGTTATTTTAGGATTAGTCAAATTTTACCTGAAAGCTATTACTGAATTCCCTCTTCGGACTCAGTTTAACAGTGAACAATGCTATTGAATAGTGAGGCCACGGCAGCCCCAGTTGTGGGATAACATGGAGACCTGATGGTATACATTTCTTTTCTCTATTACTTGATCCAACAATTATTAAACTAGTTTTTGTACCCTATATTCAGGAAAAGTTACTGCAGGGACACAAGGGAGTGTAGCAGGAATTCATTGACTGCACCGGGGTATTTTTAAATACTTCTGTACTTTAAGGTCAGAGGGCACCACTATGATCCTTTACCCTAAACCAAGGCACAGCCAAGATTATCAAATTTCACCCAGCAGTTCTTGGAGAGGAGAGAATTATTCTCTTCTGCTGCATAAGTGAACTCTACCGAGCCCAACAGCTTTGTTATTCATACTCCAAGGCAAGCAGCACCTACCACAATTTGAGTGATGAGATAAATAATAATGCAGCCAACCAGAATGGGAGACAAACTAGAAAAATCCTCATCGAAATTCAGCAGATCTGGGCTAGCTCCCTCTCAAAGCTCCCCCATCCATCCTCCCCTTCACACAGAGATTTTAGGGACGAATGCCAGTAGATCTCTATTGTTCCTGCTCATTCATTAGCCACAACTGCTTTTTCTGCTGTGCTCACACTTCAAGGTAAGGATAAGATTCTGGCCACATTGTGCATGTTGAAAAAGTAACAATAAGACACAGAAAATGGAGATTATTTTAAATACAAAATAACATTGCATTGTTTCCTTCACAGTTTTAAGAAATCCTCAAAAGTGAAACATACATGTTTCAAGGTGATAAACTCCTTTCTTCCCATTACCTTCGGACTTTCCCCTTCCATCTCCATCAGCTGTATCATTCTCCTTTTTTACATCTTGCCCCTTCACTAAGTGAACTCAGAAAAACCCCCTTGGTGTTTTTTGTCACAATGCCATTTTCTACACCTGTGATTCCCGTGCCTGCAGCAAGCCAATATTTGTGATTAAACCATAAAAGCCTGATTTCAAGTTGCTGCCCTGTCTCTAGTCCCCCCTTCCACATGCACCAGTGCAGACATGAGCTGGCTTCAAAGGGGAGCAGAGGGTCTCAGTTTAGCTGAACAATGCCTCTCACAGAGGCACAGCTTTCACTCACCTCCCATGCTGGGGGTCACTATTTGCTTTCCCACACTTCCCTTTGGGCTGGAATTAAGGCAGGCACTAACTGTGGGTAAACCTGCTTAGATAGATGAATGTGATCATCAAAATCACACCCAGAGCATCAGAAGCTGAGGAAAACCAGACTTGCTCCCCTGGAAAAATCCCAGCCTTAAAGTGCTCGAGGGTTATCTTTGTAACAAATGCTGTGCTGCAGTTTATTGGAGTCACCTACCCCCCATTTGCAAGTGGGGTTTTGCTCATTAAGAGGGCAAGGTGAACCCAAATCCTCTCCCTCACACCTGAGCTGCTCAGGCCTCTGCTTAGAACCCTGCCTTTTTATGACTTGTTTATCTCCCTGACAATAAAGGTCTGTTCTGCTTGCTTTTATTCTCCCCAGTCGTTCTGTGGGCAAGCCAGCCTCAAAACCTATGGCTGATAGTGGTTTTATTAGGAGCAGTTCTGGGAGCTCTCCTGTGGATTGACAACGAGCTCAGGCATCACATTTTGGAAACCCACCAAGGAGGTGACCCCATGGGCTGCTTCTCATCCAAGGACCACATTCAGCCTTGTCACAAATGCAGCAGAGAATTTGGGGCTGTGACCACACAGCACTTTAGAGACAGTTAATTTGTGCTTGTTTCAGCATCACATTGTCCTTCCCCTGCTCCCACCCTCGTACAGAATCTCTGGCTTCACTTGACCATGTGTGCCCATAAATGGATACAGACAAAAGCACATTTGCTGCACTTCTGCCTACTTTGCATGAAGAGGAAGCAGACCAGGCACCAAAGGTCTGCAGTGCCTTTGTAACCTCACTCCTGGAGAGTATTTCTCTTTATTCCTCCTCCCTTTCCTTGCAGTCCTACCTGAGCAAGGTACAGCACCCGACTCTGGCAATATTCTCATACCTTGTCAGCAACAACAAAATTCTGGCGTGAAGCTGTGAGAAATTCTAGTTTGATGGAAGCTAGAGGTAATTAGTTCTGCTTGGAAAGAAGGGGTGAAACCTCAGTGTGAGGAGAAATGAGCTTTCTTGAGCTTGTGCATCAAAACGTACCCTGGGCTCTTTCACCAGGCTGGCATTGTGACAGTCCAGTGAAAATGATTTCACCTCAAAAAAGATAGGACTGAATGGTCAGTGCTCCCTGGGTGTGGAGGTTGTGGTCACAGCCAGCTGCTGAACCTTGGCAGGATGGAGGAGGGAGGTGAAGCCAAGTAGAGCCCCAGCCCAAGCACAGGACTGCAAAACCTCATCAAGTACTTGTTCAGTTCTGTTTAGGCTGGCCTAAATTCTAGTCCTCTCTTGAATAATTGAAAAGGAAACCATTGTGGGAAAAGTTTCATGTAACAGGAAGTCCAGAGGATGTGCCAGATTCTGGCAGCTCTGTGCTTCTCTGTGCGGCTCACAAGCCTTGTCCTGTCATGAACTGGCCTGTCAGTCACAAATCAAAATAACTCCAGGGCACAGATGGACAGCCCTGTGCTAGAGGCCAAAACAGTCCTGTTCCCTCCTCCAGAACCTCCAGATCTGCCCATGCCACCACAGCTGAAACTCTTCAATAAATCTTTTTGATTTACTGCTGCCTAAACAAAAGAACACCCAAAGATTCCTTCTTGCTTTTAACAATTAATCCAAAGTTATTCCTCCCTGTTCACTCAAGACTTTCCAATCAAAGCATTTGTTCTTGGCTAGAACTGATGCAAGTAAGGTCTGAAATCCAGAGAGAAGAGCAGAAGAGTTATTGCAGAAGGAAGCAAAGTACTTTCAAGGAGTTGATCTCCTTACTTTGGTAGTTTTAAAAAAGTTTATTACAATATCCCATGCTCTGCACAACATCATCCAAGTCAGGGAAACTTCAGTGGTTCTTAGGACAGAGAACACAGGCAGTGTGTTCTAATCCTTCCTGCAGCCACTCTCACAGCCCTGCTGAATGCCTGGAAAACTGCACAGAAGCACCTTGGTGCAAATGTTTGCCAGTCTGTATATTCAGCTCCTTTACTTCCTCTAACTTTAGGGCCATGACACTTCAGTTACTCTCCCAGCTCTGGTATGCTCATAAAAAATTCACACCTGTTTCACAAATGTTCACCTGTTTAACAGACTCGGGTTTAAAGGAAAGGAAGTTTTTGCTTAATTATGAAAATATAACTTGCTTTTTTAAAAGGAATTCCTACTATGACACTTGCTGTTTACAGGCTGTAAAAGCAAAACTGCCCAGTGAATTGAAAGGGAAAAAAAAAAAGGGAGGGGGAGGGAAAAATAAAAGAGAGAGAAAAGAATTACTTGGATTAAAATATCTTTCCTTAACCTTGTGGAAGAGAAGCTTCTCTGCCTTGGCAGCACAGTACAATGAAAATGAAATCAATGCCAAGTGTCTTATCCTGAACTCTGAATGGGCAAAGTTCCCATTGACTTTCAAGATCTCTTCCCCTGCAAATGGAATCGGGAGCAGTCGTTACCTGCACCTAAGGCACGTCCAGCACCCTGTTCTGTCTCTCCCCTTTGTGTCTCTCCCCTTTGAGTGGATGTATAGAATTTTTGAAATCAGCACAGCAAGCTGTGAATGATGCATGAAATGAATGAGCTGAGTCTTGTACAAAGGGGAAATCCTGAAGGCTCGGTGCAATCACTGCTCTACTATTTCCTATGGCCTGCATAGAAAAGATGCATAATATTCTCCACAGAGACAAAGGGAAAAGCTCACCGAGGCCAGAATCTCAATCAGAAGCTGCAGAAGAGATAAATGACAGCAGCTCACAAGTTTTGAACGTCCTTTAATTCCCCTCTTATTCCTGAGCTGTTCCCCAGGGATGCCTAGCTCTCTGAGCCCTGGGTGCACGTGGAATATCCACACGGAATATCCACACGGGGATGGGGGCTCTGAGAGCCCGGCTCGCTTTGCATTTCTTTGGAGGCAGCCTGGTTTATGCAGGAGTTTGTGTTTCACACCTCAGCCTATCAGCCGAGGGGGGTTTGCACCAATCCCCCAGCATGGGATGGCCAAAGCATGGAAAAAAGGGCAGATTTTTCCACAAGATCCACAGGATGTGTTAAAACCCCATAACTCGTCCCTCATGTGGACTTGAATCAGAGACTTCACTGATGTCAGCACAAATATTTTCAAACCAGGCCAAACCACGCTCTGATTAGTCTTAATTTGATGTATTCCTGAATAAATATAAATATATTATAGTTGAGCTTAGCGACAGCAATAAAGAGGAGCATCCTGAGCACAACACTGTGGTACACAATTATTTTTTTCATCATGGAGAAGGTATAAATACATCTTTTTGTGGATGTGCTGTGACCTCTCCCTGTTCTCTCGCTCTCTCTTATGTTTGCTCACGTGCTTTGCAATCTCCCCTTCTGCACTAAGGAGGTAGAGATATTTTAGAAACTGGAAGACTGAGGTTTGATAGGGGTACTGAGCTTCTCAGGATGCCTTTGGAAGAAGCAAACCTAAAATCCTGTTTCCTTGACTAGCAACACAAAGCAGTTGGCTGTGGATGGTATTTGCAGCAAAGAGTAATTAATTCCTCATCCTGAGGACATTCTGTTGGGAAAAAGTCACTGTGTTTCACTGATTGCTTCATCCAGTGGCATCAATTAAAAGTTGTCATAGGGAAGTATGCGGATAACTATTCTGGAAGTCTGAATGAACCACTGAATTACCCCGTGCAAACACATCTGAAATGATGGCTATCCACACCTTCCTTGAGAAATCATAAAAGAAATTGATTCATATTTTCTCTCTTTGTTACTTCAGTGTTTTGTCAGAATTTAGTGATGGAATTTACCATAGAAATAATCCGAATCTGCAGCATGTGAATGAACTGTGTATGACTGTAGGAAGTCTGGGATCAGGGTCTGTGTGAGTGGAAAAGAAGCCATATCAAGCTTCTCACTTCTGCAGGCACTGAGAATAGCAGGAACATTCCAGCCCTGGGCATCACCCAGCTCCAGATTTCAGGTGCGCTCATTCCTGAGAGATCATCCTTTCCCCTAGCCCTGGAGGATAGCCAGACAAGTTCCTATCTTCCCAATAATGTTCCTGAGAACATTAATGTTCCTTTCTTAGTCTCATGTTTGATATGGGACAGCTAAAAAGATAATTTATGAATGTTTTCACAAAGTGTCTATGCTAATGCTTTTCCTGAATTTAGTCTTCATCTCTTCTTGTAGCAAAGAAATAGCAGAAATACCAAAGCATGCAGTTTAACATATATTCTTAAAATATTCTTAAAATGCCCACAATCAATTTCCTCTGCTAATTATTATACTTTACTCACTGTTTCAAATTTTAAACTTTAACTATTTTAACTTACCAACTTTTTTGCAATAAATTAACTCTGAAGTTCTTTGGCATAGGAAGGAAACATGAAAATGTAACCCAATGCAGAGTTTTGACAAACTAACAGCACCAAGTGTTATCTTCCCCTCAAAAACAGGCTAAAACAAAAGCCTAGATATTGTCATTACACTTTAATGCCAGCATTAACCTCTTCAGAGCCAGTGAGTGCTCTGTCACTCTAAAGATAAAGGGTGCACTTGCATTTATCCTGGATGTTGTAGGTTAAGGCTGGAGTTGTTTTAACTGTGCAAAGAGCTGCTGCTGAGGGTGCACATGCAACAGCCCAGCACTTCTTAGTTTGGAACTTTACCTGTGGATGTTCATGGCTCCATTCTGAGCTCTCCCACACCAGCAGGGGAAGGAAATCCTGCCTGGGAAGTGCTAAAAAGGCATTTGGATTTAATGCCTGCAGGCATGCAGGAGGGATGTCAAGGGCCAGATACCCTGCACATTTAAAAATGGAGTTCAGCACAAGTAAAACAAACCCTCATCAGATCTAAAGAGAACATATTTCTGCATTTGTTCAGGAGGAAAATCTCCTGGGCTTAAGCAAAGGATGCAACTGCTCTTTGAGGAAAAAAAAAAAAAAAAAAAAAGTTGTCTTTTGGGCAATGTCTCCCTCTATGCTGCTGGCTCTCTAATTAAAAACACTCCTGCTGATGGAAGAAGAGGCTGTATCTGTATTTATAGTTAATGTACAAGGCTGGGTTCCATGGGCCTGTCCAGAACCCTGCCCACAAGCTCTGACCACAGCTTATGAGCTTTGGGATAAAGTTTAGCCCCAGGAAGCTGAGAACTCCATTGGGAATTTTACCTGGACATCTCAAAACCAGTAAATCAGGAAAAACAGCCCTAAGCCAAAACACTGATGGGAGCTTCCAGAGGGAGCAAGGCAGAGACATTTGTACAGAGACATTTCTCTGTGACCCCTCAGGAACTTGCTCACAAACCCTCCTTCAGCCCTGACTTAGGCCAAACAAGGGTATCTTGAGCTTAAAAACACTACAAACTCTGAAAAAACAGAGTTTCTCCCCTTTCATAGCAGAGAATCCCCTTCCACAAAACTCAGATGTAAAGAACAACTATTTGTAAGGATGCAGCTGCAGTTTGACTCTGAAGACACCAAGTACAATTCGAGTGCTGGCAGCTGCTCACCTGCTCAGGAGCCCCGGCTCTTATCAGACCCGCACCTGGCACACGTGCCTGGGAAGGTGGAGGGAGAATTGTTCCAGGGAATGGGAATTTTACTCTTCCCCACGGAGAGCTGTCCTGACACTGCCAGTTCTGGAGAGCACCGGGGAAGAGTTTGACTCCAGCTGAGATGAAATGGGTCCTACTGCTGCCCTGCCTATGTCCTGTACTCTACTAACCCCACTGATGCTACCACCCTCTCTCAGAGCCCCAGGTTATTCATGGACCTGCTTCTCCTCAAGGACTAGCAGGCCATGGTACCAGCTCCTATCCTCTCCTGCTCGCGCCTGAAGGGCAGCAGCACGAACAGGCAGAAGCAGCGCCACGGGTTTGCTAGATTTCACCAGAAATCTTACGGAAGAATGGACCTGTGGGTGTGAAACACGCTGGCTTCTCCCTCAGCGGGTGACCCCCAGCCCGTCCCGGGGGCAGCGGTGGTGCCCGGGCTGTGCCGCCCTGCCCGGGGCTGCTCCGCCGTGGGACCTGCTCCGGGAGCTGTCCCTTCCCCGGGGGCAGGAGCAGGGCACCGCCAGCGAACGGGGCTCTGGGGGAGGTTTGCAGAGCATCCTCGCCCCTCGGCAGAGCCCGAGGAAAGCCCTGCCCGAGCCCGGCCGTGTTCGGCGGAGAAGGCAGGAGCCGCTGCCGGGGCAGCCCCGCTGCGGGCCGGCAGGGAGGCGGCGGGGAAGGAGCGCGGATGCGAGCGCCCCGGACAGCCAAGGGGCACAAAGCGTCCCCGAAACCGCTGTCGGTAAGGGGTGACAGGGCAGGTCCCCGTACCCAAACCCCAGCAGCGCCTTCGCGGTCCCTCTTCCCCCGTCCCAAGGCGAGCAGCGGAGGGGCAGCGGGAGCAGGCGAAGCTCGAAGCGGGGATGCGCTGCGGAGCGGCGAGCTCGGAGCCACGGCCCTGCCCGGGAGCCGGGGACACACGTGGGGACCCGGCGGGAACGGGGCTCGGGGGGAGGGAGAAGGGATGCTCAGCTCGGCCGGGACTGCGGGGGGCTGCCCCGCAGCGCAGCCACGAGAAACGCACATCCCCCCCAAAAAATACACTAAAAAATATAAAAAGGGCAGGGAAAGGAAAGAAAAGTTGTCCAGACTCCAAGCACTCGTCAAACATACTGAAACGATTGAATTATTGATTTCCTCTGGGGACTCCTGTAACCATTCATTTTTAATGCAGTCTAATTAAGAGTTCCCCAACGGGTTTTACCTTTGTAAATATTTTAAATGACCTGGCGTATCCAGGCAAATCCTCCCGACAAAAAAAAAAAAAAAAAAAAAAAAAAAGAGAGAAGGAAATAAAAACCACAACAAGCCGAGGCGGAGCCGTAATCCCCTTCGCTCCTCATCGGCAGAGAGAAGGAAGGCAGCCGGGCGGAGAGGCAACAAGTGGCCGCGGCTCGCAGAGCGGCAGCCCCGGCAGCGGCGCTCCCGCGGCCCGGCTCCCGCTTCGCTGGAAAAGAAAAGCAAACCCAAGGAGCGCGTTCTCCCTCTCCCGCCCCCCGAATCGCAGCCCGGCTGGGCAGGCAGAGAAGCGCAGCCGAGGAGCGGCGGCAGCTGCCGGAGCGGAGCGGAGCGGAGCGGGCGCTGCTGCCGCGGGAGGGGCTCGGCCCGGCCCCGCTCCGCTCCCCGCAGCCGCGGGGGATCCGCACAAACCGCCCGGACACCGCCGACGTGCCTGATAGAAAATTTATTGATCTCTCTTCGTTTGGAAGAAGGAAGCAAACGAGGACTAGGAACAGGGGAGGAGTATTTCGGTGACTTTTTTTTTTTTTTTTTTTGGAAGGAATCCGGTAACAAAACTAAAACGTTTTTATCCGATATGTCAAAACATGTTTCACAGTAAAATTCACAAACCCATTTACATAAGTTTACAGCTTAAGAAAAACCAAGACATACAACTATAAATAAAAGAAACGCGTTTGCGACCCGCACAGCTCTGCTCTCTCCCACCTCCCCCTTTTCAAGGAATAAAACCTCAAAATTAAAAAGTCGTGGAAGCTACAGATTGCGGATGGAAACCAAGCGAGGGTCGGTAACAAAACACTAAATAAACCACAGCGATTGAGTGAACAACCGAGTTTAAAAACAAAAGCCCGCGGTTTTTGTTTATGTCATTGCAACGCTAGAAATCAAACTGGAAGATGCAAGATTTTTTAAAAAACTTTTAAGCGAATAAAACAGTGCCCAACCTAGCCGAAACCAGGAAAGGAGTTGCCGTGGTTTGAAAACTTCACAGCGGCTTCTAGGAGGCAGGAGTTGTGCTCTATTAAAATAACAACTTGTTCAAATATTATTTCTTGTACAAAAAAAAAAAAGTAAAAAAAAAAAAAAAAAAGGGAAAAAAAAGGACACAACTAACGGATTTCCTTTTTAAAATTTCTCCAGAGTTAGTATTAAGTTCGCTAAGCCGAGCAACACTGCCGTACGTCCCGGTGTAGTCAGGGAGCGGTGGTAGGGTTAGGGATTAGGACGGGGAGCCGTCCGGAGCAGCCAAGTTTATATGTGAGTTAGCGGTACGGTACCATTCACGGCAGTCCCGGCACTCTGGTAGTGCTGGTGCACGCTGTGTAACCTGCTGCCCTGCAGCGCCGAAGGGTCTGTGGCATCCCCGCCGGGGGGCAGGTACATGCTGATCATATCCCGCAGGTCTCCCAGGCAGGCCCTCTGCGAGTGGGAAGTGATGGCCGGAGGCGGCGAGCTGGGCTCGGATTTCACCACGGAGCCCATGGAGCCCAGGCTCATGGCCGTGGAGGGCTGCTGGCCGTAGGCGGGGGGGGACATGCTGTAGGTGGAGGCGGCGTTCATGTAGGTCTGGGCCGTGGACATCATGGGGCTGTACTGCAGGCCCGTCATGTCGTAGCGGTGCATCTGCTGCAGCTGCGGGCTGTTCATGCCCGGGTGCTGGCCGTAGCCCAGCTGGTCTTGCATCAGCGAGTAAGCCCCGTTGGTCCAGCCGTTCATGTGGGCATAAGTGTCAATCCTCTGCCCCACCCCGACGGGGCTGCTCACCGCGTTGCCCCCGCCCGGGGCCAGCAGGTTACCGGG
Organism: Motacilla alba alba; assembly: GCF_015832195.1. Classification (NCBI taxonomy): domain Eukaryota; kingdom Metazoa; phylum Chordata; class Aves; order Passeriformes; family Motacillidae; genus Motacilla; species Motacilla alba. The sequence goes on along the minus strand of NC_052045.1, from coordinate 17,083,448 downwards.
CAGCGAGTATTTGTCCTTCTTCAGCAAGGTCTTGGTCTTCCTCCGGGGCCGGTATTTGTAATCCGGATACTCCTTCATGTGCACGGCCCGCAGCCGCTTGGCCTCGTCGATGAAGGGCCGCTTCTCGGCGTCGCTCAGCAGCTTCCAGTCGGCGCCGAGGCGCTTGCTGATCTCCGAGTTGTGCATCTTGGGGTTCTCCTGGGCCATCTTCCGCCGCTGCCCGCGGGACCACACCATGAAGGCGTTCATGGGCCGCTTCACCCGGTCCTGGTCCGAGCCCGCTCCCGCTCCGTTGCCGGCCCCGCCGCCTCCGCCGCCTTTGCCGGTGCTCCCCGGAGCGGGGTTGCCCCCGGTGCTGCCCGGCGTGGGCTGCGGCGCCTTGATCTCCGTCTCCAGCATGCTGTACATGGCCGGGGCCGGTAAAAGGTGCGCCAGGGCGGCGGGCAGGCGGCACCGAGCGCGGAGAGGAAGTTAAAAAAAAAAAAAGAAACAAACAAAACAAAATTAAAAAAAAAAAAAAAAAGAAAGAACCTGTCTGGGCGGCTGCCACGAGAGAAGGAGGAAGTTTCGGTGCCTGGCAGAAGCGCCGCTCCCCGAGGTGCCGGAGCTGTGCGGAGCGGCTCCCGCGGGCGGCAGCGGGAGATGCGCGCAGGGATCGCGGGGGTCCGTGATTGACGGGCTATAAATGAGGGGGCGGCGGCCAATCAGCGAGCGGTTCCCGGCAGCCCCACGCCGGGCACGGACCGGCCGGGGGCGGGCGGAGGAGCCGGGCCCGGGGATGCCGCGGCCGCCGGGCCCCTCCCGCCGCGTCCCGCAGCCCCCGGGCCCGCACCTGCCCCCGCGGCTGAGCGGCTCCCGCAGCTGCGGCCGGGCCGGGGGGTGCCCTCGGGGCCGCGGGGAGGAGGAGCGGGGCGGAGCGCTGCGCTGAGAGCGGGAGCTGCGCGGCTGCCGGGCACAAAGGGGTTTGGGGCTGCCGGGCTGATGCACGGTCCCGGGCCAAGCTCGGAGAGGCTGCCCGCAGACCGAGGGAGCCCGCACTGCACGGACGCAGACCCGGAGCGGATAAAGGGGCGGGGGAAGGATGGACGGGATAAACTCTTCCACTCCTGAGCTGTCGCCTGGGGGAGAATCTACATTGCCGCGCTCGGATCGGGCACGGCTGTCGGTGGGAGAGGGGCTGCCGGGATGGGTGGCTGCCGGCCGGGCATTCCCGGCCATCCCCACCTACACCCACCCCGCTGCCACTTGAGCTTTTCCACTCAGCTGCCCCAAAAGAGGGGGGGGGGGGTAGAGGGGACGGCGCTTGTGAATCCCCCGAGTTTCATGGCAACAGAAAGTTCTCTCCGTGTGAAAGAAAACTTTGGCTGCGGATATGTGCGTGGAGCGGCGCCCACTTGAGCTGTCAATCACCGGCTTCCCTGTCCGTCCCTCCCCTCCCTTTACCCCTCCTTCCCTTCCTCCGCCAGAGGCACGGACACCGCACCTGCATGGAGCGGGCCGGCAGCTCGCTGAGAGCACCGCGGGCACAGCGCTCTCCGCCGGGGCCGGGGCGGGCTGCGCTGCCCTGCCCTGCCTGCCCTGCCCTGCCCCATCCCTGCGCCTCCTCATCCTCCCGCAGCCCCCGCTCCAGCTCTGTCTGGAGCAGCCGGGCGGCTCTCCGGGCCGGGCAGCGCTGGGGCAGGAGAGGCAGAGCGAGCCGCAGGCTGCTCGGGGAAAGCCTCGCTGCCGGAGGATGCGGGCAGCATCGCCGCTGTGGCTGTGAGCGAACAGCCCCAGGGGCGTGTGGGGCGCCGGGGAGGGTCAGGGGCCTGGAGGTGCGGACGTGTCTGAGCCTCCCGTCCCGTCCTGGGAGGCCCGGCGAGGAGCGATGCTGCCGCCGCAGCTCCCCGGCTTGGCGGGCACCGAGGGCACCCCAAAGACAAGACCGCGAGTGTAAGGACAGTAATCGGAACGGGGAAGAGGAAACCTCCGGGGCAGGGCGGGGATGAGGAGCTCCCGGCCCTGCTGCAGCCCGCACGGCGCTTCCTGCGGGAGCGGGGACCGCACGGGCGCTGGAGGGACCCTGGAAACAGCGCGGTGGCGAGGAGGGGGTTGAAGCGAGCCCATCAGAGCGCTGCTGGGATCTAGCTGTTCAAGGGGGTTGAAGCGAGCCGATCTGAGCGCTGCTGGGATCTAGCTGTTCAAGGGGGGTTGAAGCGAGCCGATCTGAGCGCTGCTGGGATCTAGCAGTTGAAGGTCTCGCTCGTTTCGTACGGATTTCTTTTTTGACAAAATTATCGGTTGAACAGCGTCGAAGGGGAAGTAAATGCCGCTTGCGACCGGCTATGGTGTAGTTGGCACTGTGGTTTTTACTTGGTTTGCTGCTGGTGTATTGAACAAAGTCAAAATTTGGCAGCCCGAGGGGACAGGGTGACAGCGGGAGGGTTGTTCCAGGCGGGAGTGGTCCGGGTGTAACTTTTGCAATATATTGGGAAAGCTCCAGCCAGTCGTAATTAACTTCTAACCCTCAATATTTTTTGGGTCCTCCGGTCGAGGTTTAAGACCTGCCAGGCTGGCAGGAAATCGGACTGATATATATCCTGACAACACTTTGATATTTCTATATATGCGCGTTTGTTGGAGGGACTGGATACGCTGGCATGCAACGAAAAATTGGGCTGAATGGAGAATTAGAGGACGTGCTGAAATCCCCCAGAATATTATATCCGTCAATGCTTAAATAAATATTACAGCGTTAAGTTTCTGACTCTTACTTTGTCTTTCAATTCGTCTCTGAACTGCCTGAGTCTCAAATTAGAGATTTTTTTTCTTCTAAAAGCCAAGCTCTTCAACACTTTTAAAGTCCACATTATTTCAAGCCAATACATTTCTCTTGAACGCTAATCTTGTAAAAGAACTGAACCTGACTGAATAAAAATATAAGTACAGACTGATGGATTTCAGACTTCACAGGTCCCTGTAACGCTCCCGCTGCGCTTGGCTCCCCACGCCGCACATGTTCCGAGGGAAACTTCAAAATCCGGCGGATTGCTATTTCCAGAAGGGGCGAGCAGGACCCTGTGCTCCAATCCCCCTCCTCGGCGCTGTGCGCGCAAACGCTCGGCCGGGATTTGGGGAGCGGAGAGGGGAGCCCGGAGCCGCCTTCCCTCGGGGCTGTCCCCGGGACCCGGCTGAGCCCCCCGGCACGCCGCTGCCCGGGGCTGTCGCCGCTCGCCGGTCACCACCAGCAGCCCCTTCCAGCGGCCACCCCGCACCTGCGACGGCTGTCGCTCTGTCCTTCCTTGTCCCTGTCCTGCCAACGCCGGTGAGGCGGCGGGGGGAGCGGGAGGAGCGAGGCGAGCCCGCTGCGGCAGCTGCTGTCCCCAAAGTTACCTGCAGTGCGCTTTGAGAGCCCGTTCCAGCACCCCCTTGGCAGCAAATTCCAGCCTCCGGCTGCTCCCCGGGAACGAGGACGGAGCCTCGGGGCTGCCGGGACGCAGGGAAGGGGCAGAGAGCAGGAGGGGACCCAGCCCGGCACAATAAACCTGATGCCTGGAGCCATTTTCTTAAATTCACTACGAGGGAAGCCCCGTGTGTCTGGTGGGGGTCGGGAGAACACTTGAGGTCGTGTAAATACAGTTGTCAAAGGCTGAGGAGCCTTTTATTATTGTTATTTATTTATTTGGGTGACAAAGGAGCGTGAGGCGAGATAAGGAGTTTACAGCACAACCCAACTCGAACGCGAGAGAGACGCCGCGCTTGAAAAGGGCCGTCTGAAAGGGTCTGGCTGGGGTTTCTGCGAGATCAACGCTTAATAGGAAAGAACCATTAATATATGTTAATTGCAGTCCCAGAAGAGCTCGGGGGAATCTTGGAACTGTGTCAGGGAGGATCGCTGGCTTTTAAAGAATAACTCTATGTACGAACCCGGCCCCGTCTAATCCTGTTGTTAAAACATCCCCTCGGTCACCAGCCTAATTCCCGACCGAGATCAGCGAGGGCTCCTCCTCGAAATTTGCCCAGACAAGGGAGCTGGGCGCCCCTTTCGTTTGGACCCTGCTGACCCTCGCTAGGCTGATCCTCCGAAAATGTCCAGCCTTTTAGCGATGCTTAAGATGAAAGTTCACGTGATCCGTGTTTCAGGCTGGCATTCACGTCCTCCCCAGAAGTTTTCAGCCTGGTAATGTGGCTACTAAATGGGCCATTTAAGGCTGGTTGTGCAGTTGAAGGTCGTTATGAGATCTTTTTGTTTGTTTGTTTTATTCTCCATTTAAATGTCACGCCAAAACACAGCTCGGGATTGCCTGCGACGCTGCTGCCTCCCTCGCCGCGGGGCTGACACGGCTGGAGCGACCTCCCAGCCCGGCGAGGGGGACAACAAAATCATTAGTTCCGACAAACGAGCTCCAACTCCTTCCGTGGCTGCCCCAGCGCCTCGCCGCGTGGAGATCGCAGCTGTAGCACAGCCTCCAGCTGTCCCTGCTGCTCGCCGGTCCGGGCAAGCAAGGGTTACTTCTGATGACATCATTAAAAATCGCAACATTTAGGAACAAAAATCTGAAGTGCGTGGGTAAACCCGGGCAGCGTCGTTTGGTCATACTCGATCCCTTTGAACTGAGCCTCCCAGCGCGCTCAGGAGGCAGCGGTGAATGTGGTTTTTTTAATCACTTCCCTCCCCCCGCCCCCCCAGCTGAACTTTTATTTGGCTTCTGACAACAATAGAGGGCTGCAAACAGACCTCTCGGAGCGCCCTCTGAATAGACCCTTTTCGAGCCCGGATTGTTTCCACCGCCACAAAAAAACAACCAGTAGCTCCCGTTTTTTAATTGGGTTGTTCCTGGCCCTGGCTCATTCAGGTGTTCGCCAGGAATTTGTTTATTAGCCTTTGACAAACAGCCCTTCCTGGCAATCGCCTCGCGGATCTGGCTTCGGCGGGCGGGGAGGGATGCCGAGGGGGGCAGTTGGCTAATAAGGACTCTCTCCATCCCCGAGTTACCAATTAACAGAGTTCTGGAGGGGACCACCAGCACAGGATAACTCGCCAGGGCTCGCTGCGGAGCCCCGAGGAAACCAGAGATTTAGCTCATGTGTTTTCCCGCAAAACCACCGAGGGAAAAACGAGCCCGAGAATAGATGCTAAAGAGACCACCCCCGCCGCCCAACGCCTGGCAGAAACCTCATCCCCGGTGGATGAGGCAGTAACAGGAACTTTCTGCAACTTCCCCTCGCTGTTCCAGCGCCAAGAACCCCCTGAAAGAATAATCCAGCCCTAGCACGGCTTGCCCGGGGCGCTGCTGGAGCTCCCATCCCCGAAAAGCCGCGGGGATGTGGCGCTAGCGGGCATGGCTCGGTGATGGGCTGCCAGTGTCAGCTCCACTCGCTGATCTCGAGGAGCCTTTTCCAACTCGAACGATTCCATCGTTCTCAATCGTTCTCACACCTCAGTTCCGAGCGCCCCCGGCAGGGCCAGCCCCGCCGTCCCCTCCTGCCCCTCTGTGCGGGGACACAGCCCCGTGCGGGGCCCTGGGGGGCAGCAGCCCCTCTGTGCGGGGCCCTGGGGGGCAGCAGCCCCTCGGTGCGGGGCCCTGGGGGGCAGCAGCCCCTCTGTGCGGGGACACAGCCCCGTGCGGGGCCCTGGGTGGCAGCAGCCCCTCTGTGCGGGGACACAGCCCCGTGCGGGGCCCTGGGTGGCAGCAGCCCCTCTGTGCGGGGACACAGCCCCGTGCGGGGGCCCTGGGTGGCAGCAGCCCCTCTGTGCGGGGCCCTGGGTGGCAGCAGCCCCTCTGTGCGGGGACACAGCCCCGTGCGGGGCCCTGGGGGGCAGCAGCCCCTCGGTGCGGGGACAGCGTGGGGACGGAGCGGGCGAGCCCCGCGCACAGCAGCCCCTTCCCCCGGGCCGCTCCCCGCAGGGACAGGGCACCTCCCCCGGCCGGGAATCCCCCCCTCCCCGGTACTTGTTGCTGGGCTTTAGCGGAGACACAAAAAAACCCCCTCAAACCAAACAAACCCCACAAACCCAAATCATCTCTGTTTTTCCCGTTAAAAACTTCGCGAATCTTTCCTCCGGCGTTTTCTATACAGATGCAATAATCACCTTATTTACTGGTAATCATGGCCCTGCTCCTTTTTAGCAGTTGGATTAGAAATCGGACATTAATTGTAAAACTCTAACTTGCTAATTAGCCGCAAATAAACTATTCATTAGTGGCAAATTAAAATCAAAACACACCTTATTCCTACTCTCTGACACACAGTTTTGAAGGCACGTATTGTTTCAAACTACAGCTTGTATCACTGGCACAGCAAATTGAGATCTTGAAAGGTTTCTCTCCAGGATATATAATTAAAATATATTCTACTTTAATTGACATTATAGAGGACACAAATGAGATTTTCCTTTTAGAAAGAAATAGCAGTTTCTAAATAAAGCTTTGCAGGCTGCAGAATGGAGGTTTCAAGCAAATGAATAGTCATTACTACCTTTTCAATGATGTGGGCCTTTTGATCAGAAAAGAAATTAGCTCTAAAGGACAGACAATAGGAAGCCTGCCCTGCAATAGGAAGAAAATTAGATGGCTAAGGCTCTTAACAACACCTATTTCTATAAACCATGGAGCTTCTTGCTTTTCAATTACAGCTGTTCATTTCAAATAAGGAAAGTGGAAAAACACAGAGGGGAATATAAACTCTGTTGCACCAAAAAAAAAGCCCAAGACGGGGCATGCGGGCGGCTTGCCCGTTTCCCTTTTGTTTTTATTATAATCAGTTAACTAATATTACATATTTTGTAAGACTCAGACAGCCCAGTATAACATTCTCCAGGTCAGTCAGGATGGATTATGTTCAGTAAAGGAACTGGTGAAACACGAGAAACTCCACATTAGGTAGCTGGATGTTTCCACTGCACATCAAATAATTGCATTTTGCACAAGCATCTCATACTTGTGTGCATTCTGCAGAGAAAACAAAACAGGACTGGAGAACCTGAGGAAAAGGAAGTGCTGAATAACACTCTGCTGTCTTTTGATTATAGTCAAAAACTAACCCCAGTTGTTCTGAGCTAAATTGAGTTCTTTCATTCCACTCAGGACCAAGAGATTACTTCAGGCAGGTTCGCTCCACATTACTTTTAACCCATTATTATTTTACAAATAATACTTCTCTCAAAATATAAAATTAACTTGCCGTGTAATAGCTTTAAAATATGAGCTCTCTTTCAAGTTATTTAGGTTGAAATTAATTTTGAACATTATTCTCCTGCATATAAAAATAATACAAGTCTTCTTGTGAAGCTGAGATGTAATCATAGAAACAATCCTTTCTTCCTCTACCATTTCTCTCTAGCCACACTTTTATGATTAGGTGTAACAAGTAAATTATAATTTGTTATTATCCAATCAATATGTTGCAATTGAAATAGTCTTTCAGTAATGATTTAAACATAATAACCACAAAGCTTTATTGTAAACAAGTTCTGTTCTCATATTAACTCAGCTGGACTATGGAGATGTCTTTAAAAAACCCCCATAAAATCACAAAGATTACACACACATTGTTTTTCATCCTTCCTGTAATCTATTTGTGACTTTCATACTTTCTCCTTTTCTTCTCCCCACTCCTCTGCCTTTACTTTTCTTTCTGTCTCCTTCCTTGTTGTATTATTTGTTTAGAAGCCAGGTTACATGTTTAATTCAAAGAGTTGATCAAATAAATATGAATTGGTTTTGCTGTGACAAGGTGTCTTTTAATCCTTTTCATCTCTGAAAAACAGATTGTTCAAGAAAAATTATTTTTTCCTGTCCAAAACCCTAAATCATGTTTGTCTTCTACCTAGAAGTGATTTTAGTATGAAACACAAACGACAGCTTTCTATTTGGTGTCTGTATCTCCCTTCACTCCTGCCTGGCCCTGAGATAGAGAAGAATAAAAGAAATAGTTTAATCTGGTAAAGAATGATCTCCTAACTCCCAGAGTGGAGTCACTCATGATTTGAAGTAATCTCCCTGCTTGAGAGCAGTTAGAAAATTATGAATAATGCAAACTTCTGCCTCAGTTTTTACTGGAACAAACCTTCCTTTTATTTTTCTTTTTTCTTTTTTTTAAAAAGATCTAAATTACAACGTCATTTGATTTGAAATTATTTCGTCTCAGTAAAGTCACCCGAACTAACTAGTGGGAAAAACTTCCCCCCATGCAAATGAGGGCTCAAGTGTCGTTGGGACTGTGATTTACAATACAAAACCCACATAAAGATCTGCATCCCTGAGGAGATTAAGAACTTGGGAAAAGCCACTCCTGCTGCTCCAGTTCTCAGTCCCGACCGTGTCCCCAGCCCCTGGAAAGGAGCTGCCTGCACGAGAGCAAGGGAATGGAAACGGAGCTCACACTCAGAACCTGAACATTTCACCGGGAATTGTTTCAACTATCGGAGCAACGAGATCGTTGAGCGGAGCTCTACAGAAAAATAGAGAAATAAGGAGCCTGTTTTGCAAAGCAGAGTGAGCAGTTCGTGTGTGGGGCCGTGCTGAAGGGGTGCGAGCTGTTTTATCTCCAAGACACCAGCACATCTCTCTGTAGCAGGGAGAGGACTCAACTCCTCTGACCACTGCAGTGCATGTGGCCAGTCATGAGAGGATGTCACCAGCCCTGAAAATCCTTTCTGCCCTTTTTTCCCCCTAATACACTGATAAATGAGGGCAGTAGGTGCTCCCCAGCCTTCTGTAAAGCAAATAAATGCATCTATGCGTGCAATAGTTATAAAATAACAATAGATATACATACAATGGATATAAAATAACAGTAGATACATACAATGGATATAAAATAACAGACACAGAGCTCACCGAAGAAACAATTATTATGTGCGCTGTTTCCATGGGACAAACACATTTCTGACCTGAACAAAATCACAAACAGCTGCACCTTTTAAAATTATATTCATCACTCATCCTTTATTTCTCTAACAGCTCAAATCAATGACCTGATTTTCAAGGTATCCCAAGAACTACTCAAATTCCCGTCTTGCAGTGGTGCAGCCCTTAATTGTCTCTGTAGACAACAATTCCTCTCCTGGTAGGGCGAGTGCAGCAGGCACTTCTAGGGGAGGAATTTATGCAATGATACATAAATTAAGGACTTGTAAAATAGGTGTAAAATAGGTGTAAAAATTGTAAAATAGGTATTTCCAGGCCATTTTTGAAACAGAAGTACCAATTACATAGAGGGCATCGAGAGGGACACAGCGGATCTTGCTGCCCGGTGTACCCAACACATTTTTCATGCAAAGAATCCGAGGCAAACCCAGTTTTCCCTGGTTAAGAACCTTTGTGGTGTCAGAGGATTCCCTTCTCTGCTCCTACCAGGATCACAAGCAGGGTGGTTATTGGGAGCTGGTGCTCCTTGCCCTGTGGGACAGCAGTGAGGTGTTCCCAGGTGATGAGATGCGTGATCTCAGTGTGTGCGAGGGTCACAGGACGATCTGGGTGACAGAAAAGAGGAAGAACCCACCAAACCCAGCCTCCTTCTGGCAGAAACAAACAAAAGGCAGCTCAGTGAGGGGAGCCTGGAGGAAAAGAGAACCTTTGGGATGCAGTCCTGAGGCTACTCCCTGAAGAACCCTGTTAGGAAGTGAGGAAGGGAATGCAGGATGACCTACGGGGGGGAAAGCTTCAAAAGGAGCCATTTAGAGGAAGCAGGAAAGGACCACCACACAGTTTATGGCTTGTTTCTCCTTCCCTGTTGTCAGTTGCCTCTGTCCTGGCTCACCCCATTCCCACTTTTGCAAAACAGCCCAACAAGTTCCATTTCTTTTTTTTAAAGTACTCCACAACCCCTTGGAAAATGGTGTAATCTCACAATACTCTCATATCCCACTTTGATTTAATGACCTCCACTGGATTTGAAGACCCCACAAACAAGGTGTGTCTAACCATGTCCAGTGAAATGTTGGGATTGGCTTGCAGAAATATATTGTACAGAGCTTTTTTCATCCATAGATTGATTTGGATTGGGGCTGTAAAACCACTGCAGGTTGCTAAGAAAAAAATAGTGGTATTTATAATTTTGTATTTTAATCAGTGCAAATGCAGATGTTTCTGTACCTGCTTTCCAATTTCCATGCACAAAGTCCATAAAGACCCAAGCCTGCTCTATTTGCACACCCACGGCTCCCAGGAAAGCTCCTGGAAAATTAGAGGGAGGAACTTGTGCCTTACTTTTGCCTGAAAAAACAAACTCTGCTTATCAACAGTATTGCTGCTTCTCATTTCAGGTTGAGTCAAGCTCAACTGCCCAAAGAATGGCAGCAAACCCACACAAAGCACTGCAACGTTCATAGACAGTCTTTAAATAAAAAAAGGACCTTGTACTTCTGTTCTCCAGATTCCACTAAAAAAATGAACCACAAATTCCACTTGATGCTGTTATGGCTCTTCCTATCACGGTGTTTGGATATATTGCAATAAATGCAGTTTTTACTGAACACAATTCCATGTGAGGAAAGGAAGCCCTGGGTCTTTTTACAGAGGTTCAGAAAATGGGCAAAACAGGAATGTGGGGAAAGTCTCTGAAATAAATAGGAGATCTGTAAATGGGAAATAAACATGAGATCTGCTCCATGGGACCAGATCTTTTGGGCTAAATCAGATTAGCACAGGGCTTGAACCATCTTGTATTTCTGTAATGGATCATGCCCATAAATATCACAAGCTGGAAAGTCCTCAGAATCAACATGGACTAAGAGGGAACAGTCAGATCTCCATTTTGTAACTCCCTGGGAACACTCCAAACCGAACATCAGGACAAAACAATCCAGAAAGAGGAGAAACTGTTAGCAATCCCATCTAAAGCTCTGTTTCCTTGTAACTTGGTTCAGGACTATGTAAAGAATATGGCTTGAATGAGCTGGGGACTGACTGCAGTGACATGGGAAACACTCCACTGCAGTATTATAGCAAAAGAACTTTCTAAAGAGAGTTGATAAAGATGAGACACTAGGAATTAGTCTGAAAAAAACCCACATTATTTATTTCAAGCTCATGCAAGAGATTTGAGACAGACACAGACAGCTAGGATGTTTCCCAAAAAAGAAAGCCTACACCTTGGTGTGCCAGCAAAAATGGGAATAATCATCTCATGTCTCCCAGCTCCTGCAGAAATAAAGGGGATAACTCCCTGCCCCAGGAGAGGGCACCCTGTGCCTCCTGCAGGTGCTTCTGCAGTGCTGCCACAGCGCCAGGGAAACGTTCTCTCTTACTATTTCCTGTATTCAGAACTAATCCCGAGCCAGAGAACACATTTAAATTTACGGTGTTATTATTCCTTTAATTATCAGTGCCTGAGGAAATGAGAGCTGCAGAGGAAAGTTGCCTGTGCTGTTTTGAATGAAAGTGCACAATCCGAATTCAGCAACACTCCAACTTCCCACACTGATCATTTTCCATTGATAGCTTTACTCCGGGGCTGGAGATTAACCAAGTGAAGCCTTGAGCTTGAACCAACTGCACATTTTTAAGGTCTGCAAAGCTGCACACTCCCAGTTTGAAGGCGGATGTGAGACCTGCTGGGCTGGCACAGGACTGAGATTGATGCTGCTATATTTTACTTAAAACCTTTGCTGGAAGATGAAGAGCAAAGAGAGTTCCACTGCTTGCTGATAACTTTCTGCTCAAGAAAGGACAAGGTGGCACAGAGGATGTGGACTGGTCAAAAAAGATCCCTTTTTCTCCAGGTTTTTGGGGCTGATCCCTGATGGTTACAAAGGAAAACTGCTGCTGCTTGTTAGGTGCTGCTCCTTATGTACACTGAGCTGGAAGTCCTTGGTTCTCTCTACTCATTTGTGCATCATTAACTCTTCAGCAAGGTGCAATTATGACATAGTGAGTGTGAACTGAGTGTTCTGAGAGAAATGTGTGTAGTGCTCCTGCACACAAAGAGCCCTCCCAGTTAAATTGCCAGGGAAGTGTGGATGAACGGGTCTCCTTTCTGCTCATACCATTGCACTCGAGATGAAAATAGAGGATTTTTTGATTTCAAGTAATTGCTAATCAGATCTTTCTCCTTATTCCTGTGTTCATATCACACTCAGTAAAAGAGCAACATTTTACACATTCAGATTTCTACCAGAAAAATGGTTTTTACAATTTAAAGGAGCATTTGAATTTTCCTTGGCATTTATCAGCTTCTGGCCCTGCTACCGCTTCTCATTTGATGCATTTTGCTTTGAGCTAATTAGACAGCCAGCAACATTTTTTATAGGCTTGAAGTAATATCTGATCAGTTGCTTTATTGCCTCGAGTAGAGCCGAAACCATTATAATAATCACACACCTCCCATTTTTGTCAGTCACGTGTTTGCAAAATGAGAGGGATTTTTAAATCATGATTTTTACTTATGATGCTCATGGCATCAGGCAGATCATGCATGTTAGTTCTTTCAGTAAGAACCACCACATTACATCCCAGGCACCCGCAGGTGATATAATGTCTAAAGGAATTACATCCCAGATACTGCAGGTGATGCAATATCTAAAGGATGATGATAAATACTTCTAACACATTGATCAAACATAGGCTCTGGCTACACTGACTCTTAGAGGATCAATACTGTTTAGCTTTTCATGTTGTGCTCCCCAAATTCTGGTGTTTTACAGATGGATATAAATGTTGCAGATAGGACAAACACATGTGTGTACACACACACGCTGGCAGACACAATCACTGAGCAATTTAAAGCAAGAACAAGATGAAACTGAAAACATCTCCCTGTTTTGTTTTTGTGGTCACTGTGTGAGACTGAATCTGTATTTCCACTTAAACAACAGTGGGGTAGCAGGCAGGAATTAGACATCACAGAACCCAACTTGGTCTATTTATTTAGCAACAAGGTAATATCACACAATTATGAGTCTTTCTCAGAAATTTGTTCTGCACACAGGGGGGTTTGTGTTCTCATTTCTGAAGTTTGAGTCCTGGGAGCAGGACACATTTGAGAAGACTTTCTGTTTTGAATTAATCCCCACTGTCTTCCCACTTTAAGAGTAGCTAATGACAACATGATGAAATTATAGATAACAAAGCATGTGGAATTCACAATAAATAACTATTGATGCAAATTTTACAATGTTCTCATACCATTGACTTTGGTTATTATTGATTATTGATGCACCTGCATCATACTAAAATTCATCCTACTGCTTTGTTTTATTTTTGGAAACAGATAAGCAGTCCTTTTACTCCATCTTTAGAAAATGGGTAGAAAAATGATAATTCAATTCACTGAGGGTAACATTGCTGGGATGCTTTTACAAATGACTTCAAATGACTGATTCAAACTAGATAAATTCATGGACATCTCCACCTGCATATTCCTTATGAGGAATAGGAGCGCAAAACATGACAATTAAAATCATCCATAAATAAAGGTTGTGCATGGCATATTTTTATTTGTTTGGTGTGAATTCTGTGCCACAGGAATGTGCTTAGGGATGTTACTAAAGGTGATGTGCTTCTTTCTAGAAACCCAGGTAAAGCACCTAAAAAAAATGTAGATGGCTGAGCAGGAACAGGATGATACAGAATGAGGTAAAACGATTTTAGAAAAAGGCCAGGGAGATTTTAAACGGGATTTTCAGTCTTCAGGACGTGCAACAGAATTTATAATCTGCATGAGAAGCTGCCCTGGCTGTATGTGCATATGGGCCCTGAGCAGGTGTGAATGGCCACCAGGACAGCTCCTATTTGCATGTGGCAAACACGAATTAACCTTCCTGAATATTCATTAGGAGCCAGGGCAGGTTTAAGTTTTGAGCACCAGACCTCCAAGGTCCAGCTGTGAGTGCCTGAAGCTATATGGAATTCGGAACTGGGAGGGTCGGTGTAAACACCACTGTCACTAGGCTGCCAAAATGCAAACTGGATTTTTTAATATTGAAATCGAGCTACCACTCAGTGACAGCTTCCAGACTATTGAGGGACAAACAGGGTGTGAGGCACCTCTGCAAAGTTTGATATCAAGCTCAAATACTTATTTTGCCAGGTGAAGGATTTAATCTTGCTTCTTAAACAGATTATCTCTTCTTGTTGGTGTGGTTCTCAGATTGAAAATATTCTGCTTTAGAACACTTGCCATGCAGTCCAAATCCCTTGCATCAGAACAATTGTGTTGTGTCTTCCAGTTTTGCAGGAAAACATGGATAGAACAGAAGCTTCTTGATAAAGAAATATTTTAGAGCAATAATTGAGATCAAGTAGCAAACAATAAACAAACAAACACCTGAAATGTGGCAATGTTTGCAGGTGCTATGTAGTTAAAACTAATAAACTAATAAACTAAAACTACATACAAATGGAGTTAAAATGCCAGAAGTGTTTCAGGGGAATTTGACAGGCAGCTTCCAGGAACTCAAGGCAATGTGAGGAGGTGGAAGCTCAGGATATTTTATTGTAGCAGCAGACTGCAGAGGGGAACTCAGAACAGGTGGGGTTATACACACTCTCTTCTGAAAAAGAGAATAAATTGCCATTTGAATTCTTACTGCTTTTCAAATGCTTACTGCTTCCTAATTAATTTCACCCTTGAACTCAACATCTTTTTTACATTTTGTGTTTTTCAGCTAGCCCAGCTCAGGTTCCTGCTCTGCTGTTCTGAGACTTAAATTTCACTAAGTACCTGGGTGCCAATTATGTTTTTGTTGTAGGTGTCATATTGCCAGTAGTTTGATGAGCAGTCATCCTTATTTTTATTATTTTTTTATTATTTAGAAACTTCCTTTTCTCTCTGCTCACATAGTCTGCAGTATATTCCTACTGCTCTGTCACATGTGAATTTAACCTTCCTGGCCTTACAGCACCTGTTTTCTTAAAAATATTTACAGATCTTTATTTCTGGTAATAGGACATCAGGTGGCAGACGAAGAGCATTCTGATCTGAGTGTAAATCCAGTGCCACAAGTGGGACTGATGCTGGGTTAACCTGCAGCCATCTCTGAAATCCAACCAGAACCTGGAATCTCTTTTCTCTTTAAACTGGATCCCGATTTTCACTAAGAATATGTAGCAAAACTACAGGATTTAAGTCAGGGTTTTTTAGATTTTCAAGCAGGAATTTTCAAGCAGGAATTTTCAAGCAGGAATTTTCAGATTTGTTATTTAAGAAAATCTAGCCCAGGCAATGCAGGTGAGTGAGCCTCTTCTCCAAATTTACCCTGCAGAGACAGAGAGAGCTCTGCTCCTGCTCCTCTGCAGACAGACTCAAGCTCTGGAAATATAAATACAAGATGTGGTACTGAAGGATCAGACCCTTAGATTTGTTATTATGAGTGGATTAAAAAAAAATATCGCCTTTAAGGAAAAAAAAAATCCTCAATCATCCTTTTTACACCAAGCTGCAAACAGTAAAATTTGATTATTAAAGGAAAGTCGTGCTTTGTTTTCCTCAGCAGTTACTCACAGTCATTTTAAAGTCAGTTCACTCCCTAAAGCCACTGTTATCTATATGAAAAGAGTAACTAAATTGTAGGTGTTTCTTTATTCCACCATAAATTGACATGTTCTAACAAGACAGTCTGTTTGCTTTTATTGTTCAAAAGCCCCTAAGTCTTTACTGTCTGCTTCTCCACTTGTCTTAAATGTTTGATTAAGCACTGTGAGAATTGTCAGTATTGATAAACTTCTTTCCAGTACATTAGGCACTCTAATCCTTTACATTCCTACTCTATCTCTATTGCCAAACCACTTAGCATTTGATTTTAGGCCAATATTTGCATTAGAAATGGCCTATAAATAAAAATTACTGTAAGAGCAGGAAAAACTGTTTTTCTGCAGCTGAAGATTTCTGACAGAAACAGTATGTGAAAGGCTCTGCTTGTTCCTCTGTAATCACAGCGACTAAAGAGCTGTCTGGTGAGCTAATTAAAAGGGTAATTAAGCTCAGCACTTTATTCCCAGTTTTCTAAAAATCTTAATTTTGAGGAGTGACAATGCTATTTATCTTTCCTTCAGGAGCCTGAAGGAAGCAGGAGGGTTTTGGTGTCCGTGCTGTATTTCAGATTAAACTGCTGTTTACTGGGATAATTCCACATTAGGGCTGTTCATAACTCAGGGTGAACTCTGCCCATTTTTGGCACTGTTAGGACCAGCATTTTGGGTTTAATTTTTATTGCATTCTTTTCTCCATACCACTCCAAGATTGAAATTCCCGTGTCAAATACAGAACGTGTCAAAATCTATTTCTCAGTGCTTAAGATTTCAGATTTAGAATGCAATGTGGTATAATTTGATGATTTTTACTTTATTTTGGCTTTCCCTCTGTGAATTTCACTCAGGTGAGTTCTGGGGATAGAAGGACATCCCAGGGCAGCAGGGACATGCTGGAAATGATGTACATCCTATCAGGATCACACAAACATAACACTGGCAGAAAACTTTAATATCCCCCTCCCCATATTTAGTGAAAGTAAAACTGTAGACTCAGATTATTTGGATGTCAGAATTATTTGGTGTTTCAACTCTAACACCAATCTGTTAGGAAATATGTTGGCACAAGCTTAATCATGTCACAAGGGGTACAGAACTCTGCCACCTCCAGATAAAACCCAGCACGGCCCACACTTGTTCTTACCAAAATCTGGCCAAGGTGAGTGCAGTATTTGGGTATTTCCCCCTTTAAGAGATGATTGGGGCATGCCACATGCAGCACAGAACAAATATCAGTGATAAAAGTGCATTTCCCAGGTCCTAACCCTGTGATCTTGACACAGACTTTGTTTCCAGGCACAGCAGTAAGTATTTTGCCTGGGTAAAGGCAAGGAGGATCAGGCTCCACAGTGCAATTTCATATGAAAATGAAGTGGATGAGATACTACTACCAGGCTCATTTGAAATAAAATAGGAGGGCTGCCTTTTTGTCTGCACTGCTAATAAGAAAAATATGCTAGAATAGAAGGTAATTGTAATAAGGTATGTCCCCATTTTTCTCAATTTTGCCCAGTTTTCTTTGATATTATTATGGATGTCAGATACAAATGGTATTCCTTCATGGTGGATTCATTAATTTTGGAGATGTACATTCTTCTAGTACACATATAAGAATTGACCATTTATACACAGGGGAGGAGAAAGGGTAGAAGACCCACAGGAAACAGAGGGTGTAGCAGAGAACATTGTGTCTGCAGCTTTCTTCTTAAATAACACGAATCACACAGAATTGCCAGAGATTATTTTAATGGCTTGACCCTTATGCTGTTATGGTAATTACTGAGAGAGATTTGAAGCCCCTCCACCAGGGAAATTCTGCATTAAAATAGTAAAATTTTGTCATGAGCTTCAACTGTTATTCAAAAGTCTTTATCAGCACTTCTGGTATTAATAGTTGCACTACTGTTTTTGTTTTGGTTTTTGTGTTTTGGTTTTTGTTGTTTTTTGTTTGTTTGTTTGTTTTCCTTCTGGACAACCATAAACAGAGCTTTAAAAAGGCAGCAGAAAACATGCAGGGTATCTAAAATTGATGCAACTCCTATTGATTTCAGTGAAATGGGTGTGACTTATCCCAGCGAATTCCTGGCTAATCTCTTCTAGCTGTGGGAGAGAACAACTTGGATGAGAGGCTCCTGCATGGGCAGGGATGCACTTCAAGGACACTGAAAGCCATCTAATCCTAAAGTTCACCGGCTGGGTTAGGGAACCAGTTAAGTTTGGATATGTGCAGAGTTTCTCAGACTGTCCTTTCTCTCCCTGTGGAAACCTGCCCAGGGAGAATCTGTGGGATCATCCTTTTTGGCTCTGAATTCTGCCCAGCCAGCATCAGGTCAGAGAGGCACCTGATGCACCCTGTGCCTGAGCACTGATCCCTGGCAGGGAATCATGGACAGATCTTAATGTCAGCGGTGGCTCACGAAGCCATTGGGCATTTTCTGGTTCAGAGGGAGGCACTGAGCAACAGGTTTTCAGTATTATTTTGACCTACTTATCTTCTGCCACAGGGCTGAAGGAGCAGAAACAGTGACTGCTGCCTCTGGTGCTGCTCCATCAGCACAGAGCTTGTCCTCACTGCACTCCCTGCCACAGGCTGAGCTCCCTGAGCCTCCTTTTTCACCAGTCAGTGACTGACTGCAACGCATCCCGTTCATTTCAACACCAAACCTCAGTGCTGTGGTCAGAGGGGGGATGCCTCAGGTTTAGCTTTTCTATTTTTCAGATTCTGTGCTGCTATGGTGTGTGGGTCTGGGTTCATATTATGGGATGGTGAGCTCTCTGCACAGAGCAGGGAGACAAAACAATTCCTGCTCCAGCTGGGGACCAAGGACAAATGATCCAAATCTCAGCCCAAGAGCACAAACAGCGTGGGCTGCAGAGAGAAAAACAAGCAGGATGGGAGTGCCTGGGCTAAAGCTGGGATTGGAGAATGAACTGCAAGGTGCAAATGGAGCAGAACTGATCCAAGGGAGAGACCCCGTGAGCGGTCGTGCATTTTGGGACCATTTTGGCTCCTCTTGGGTGCAGCCCTGGCTGGGCTCTTGTGCTGCCCGAGGTGCATCCATGGAGGAAATCCTTTCAATAAATCCCTGCTTTATTCTTTAACTCTGTCCAGCCTCTCTGCTCTAGGTCAGCCTTCAGAAGGCATCAGGGGGACAGGATCTGTCTCTGCAGAGCTGAACACAAAGAGTTAAAGGGTCTGTTTGCACAGCAGGTGTGCTACAAGCAAGGTGCTCTCTGTGGGCTGGCTGGAGCTGCAGATTTTCCAGGAGACAATAAGGCATTGCCCACTTGTGGATTTGGTACCTCCTGGATTCATATTGCAGCTTAGTGCTCTCTTGCTGGCCCTCTAGACAAGCCCCAAGATCATTTATATTAAAAAAGCTGTTCTTTCTTTAGCAGGAATCTCCTCTCTCTCTAAAGGAGTATATTTAGGGAGAGATTAAAGGGAAACCCTCAAAAGCTGCTCATCAGATGTAAACAAACCCACCAGGGTTATTAGACACATGAAAATAATGATACAAGAGTTTTCCAAGCATGATAACATCACTCTTTGTATCACACTAAATTAATAACATCCCTCAAGCACCTGCCTAAACCAGAAGTCTTTCCAGGAGACTAAGCACAACCTCTCTCATTAAATCAGCATTCAGGGAGCTAACTAGCAGATGCTGCTGACATGAACCCAAATGTAATCTCTTTAACCTTGTCCTGTGGGGAGCAGACAAGTCATGACCGAGTAATTCCAACTAAATTAGATTTTATGTGAAAGTGTATAATCTAAATTAAATTTGATTAAAATGATTCACTGATTTGTGTTTGCTTTTAAAGGTCCTAATGTAGCCAAGGTGACCAGTTTTCAGTAATCTGTGTAATCAGATTAATCTGTTTTTACATGGTTGGATCAAGATTCTTTTATCCCATAGATTTTTCTATATTAATCATATTGCTTGAATATCCACGGATGGATTAAGTGTTTTCTACTCAGACAGAGGCTTGCATAATTCAATTTTCACCCTGTTAATGAAATCTAACTGTGGTGACTATAAAGATGTGTGATGTAAAATATCTCAAACTATCTGCAAGGAGACAGTGATCAGGTCATTGAAACCAAATGTAAAATGTGAAACGACCCTATCCCCAAAATTTTCTTCTGTGGCAGACTTTGCTCAGCACAGACTCAGGGCAGCACTAGGACTGGAATTGTGCAGCTGCCTGTTTGTGCAGTGATAAATTTCCTGGGCTTAACCCCTTCACATCCTCTTCCCCTACTGGGAATTGGTGCAAGTGGGATGAATCTTGGGCACTGCCTTAATTACATCTTGAAATCTTAATTGAATACCCCCGGTGCTGATGAGTGGCTGCATTCTCAACACTAATCACAGTCTGCAATCAGCAAACAACATAGAGCTACTAATTAAGACTTATTAAGTTAAAATGACAATTTTATCCAATATATGAAGTCAGGGGTTGCTGTGTGCTGGATGTGATTGCTTTAATGGCAAAAGAAAGAAGATTTGGGCTCCAGGCAAGGATTTCTGTCATTTTTAGAAGATGCTGGTGTCACTTTTTCAGATACAGTTTCTCTGTTTCTTTCTGGTATCTGATGGGGGGTTTTTGTTTGGATTTTTTTTTTCTTTCTCTTTTGGGCATCATGTATTTCACAGTGTGACAGGCCTGCTGGAAATCCACAGTTCTGCAGAGAACAGGACTTAGCAGAAGGTTACAGGTGGAGCTTTAACAGGTCTGAAGCAGTGCCTGGTTCTGTCAGCAGGAAAAGGCTCAGGTTGCAGGAGGAAATGAAGATGCACTGTTGGTGTCACCCAGGTGATTGTGCTGTAAATCCTCAGGTTAAATTTTGGGTTACACACAGGAAGAACTGCCAACTGCTTCATGTAACTATGGCAGAATATTAGAATAAATCAAAGGGGGTGAGGTTTACCTGGCACTTAGCTGCTTTAGGCTGCTCTTCTCCCACCCTCAATTACCACAACTTCAGCTCCTTGCTCGTTTTTCCTTATCACACCAACAAATCCTGTGTAGACCAGCTAGTTCCCTGAGCCTGTCCCCTGCCTGTGGAACAAAACCCTTCAGCTCCCGTTTAATTTTAGCTGTGGGAATGTCTTCAGAGGCTTAAATTCCATGAGTTTCTTCTCTTTTATGAAGGGGAGAAAAGGAAACTTCCTTCTTCCTCAAAGACTGTCCCTGAAATCTACTCTGGAGCACTCAGCAATTTGTTTATTGTGTTCTTTCTCATGACAACATCTCTGGTGTCAGAACCCTTATGAAGAGAATAAAAGCATGAGTCAGTGAACTGCTCCCTCCTCCTCACTCTCCACTGGGAGCAAAGAAAAGATGTTCCACCTCAGCATCTGCACTGGTTCTGAGCCAAGAGTTTCCTTTGTCCTGCTCGTTTTAATTGAGTGGGAGAACAGAAAACAACAGAAATTGCTTCCTTGTTCTAGAGGATCACTCCTCAATTTCTTCTTTAGTGTAATAACAAAAGTGCACCGTGATTCACTTCTACTTTTCAAGTTTTGTGTTTTCTTTCCAAACACAAATTTACCTCGGTGAGTGGAACTTCAACAGGAGTGAGGGCACTGGAGCAGTTCCACAGTTTCAAGTGAGATAGAAAAGCTCTGTGGTGAGTGAGGAAACAGGATCAGCTGAGTGTTTTTCCAAGGAAGGTTATAAAATCCCTTCAATCACTCTCTCTACATTTTGCATTTGACAAATGCTCTTTCACTGGATCTTGATAAGTGCCCCAAAAAAGAGTGAACAAGAGAGAACCTGCAGCTCCTGAAAACAAGCACAGGCCAACCTAATAATCTCACATATGTTCATTCATATTTAAACTGCAGTTTTATGTTTGGAAAGTTTGTCACCAGAGAAGTAAAGTGTGTTTGTGCAAGATTGTCTTAATTTTTTTTTTTTAAATTACCAGTCATTGTTACTGTAAAGAATAGCTCCTTATTTTTCATATCTCAAAGATTGAACCCTTCACAATGATTAATAAAACCTGGTTGTTATCTGCTTTTGTCATAAAAAATGATATACAAAAGAAACAGTCTGAAAAACCACAAAGGTAAAGCGCCAGCACGAACATTCCTACCGACGCTGCTAATTAAAAGACTTAACTTATTAGTCTTTAAGTAGCAAAAAAAGAGAGAAACAAACAAGTATAATTTGGCAGATTAATTTTATGTTCTCTTCTATTTAATCAAACTATACCTATAGTGAAAATGACAAATCTGACTTGTCAGACTACGGATGATAAGAAAGATAAAGGTCATATATTTTAATGTCATAGAAGGTCTTATTAAAGGAACCCTAATTACATTAGGTGTCCATGAAACATTAATTAAATACTGTCTGAAATAATTAGGTCCAAGTTACTGATGATTTAATTAAACTCAGTTTTTTATTTTATAAGAAAACTACAGGTCCAGTATCAGTGTGTTGGCAGGGTAATTGATAATCTGTCAGAAGAGCAAAACAGTAACCTTGGCCAGCCGCATGGGAAGGACATTTTGGGGAGCAGGACACCTGGGCAGGAGCACACGGGCGCCACTTGGGGCATCCCAGAGTGTGCAGAATCCAGAAAGGGAAAGGTTTGGGCTCATATTCTCAACTTGTGTGAGCTGTCACTGCAAGTGAGGGGTCATCCCTGACCTCAGGTCAAATCTTGGTGAAGGTCTTTGCCTTACCAAGCAGCTGGACTTCTCCAGCACAAGGCAGAGACACACCCAAAATTCTGGGTTTATACTGCCCACCACACACCCCTACAAAGTTCCAGACCCTTCTCTCTTCCCATGTACAAAGGGACAACGAGGAGTAAACAGCTAAAAATTCCTGTGCATGCAGGAGGCTGAGCCAGCTCCATGGGGGTGGAAGATGGATGGATGGATGATGGATGGATGATGGATGGATGATGGATGGATGATGGATGGATGATGGATGGAGGGATGGATGGATGGATGGATGGATGGATGGATGGATGGATGGATGGATGGAAGGATGGATGGATGATGGATGGATGGAGGGATGATGGATGGATGGATGATGGATGGAGGGATGATGGAGGGATGGATGGAGGGATGGATGATGGATGGAGGATGGATGGATGAGGGATGGATGGAGGATGGATGGATGGATGGAGGGATGGATGAATGGATGGATGGATGGATGGATGGATGGATGGATGGATGGATGGATGGATGGATGGATGAAAGGATGGATGGATTGATGTATGGATGGAGGGATGATGGATGGATGGATGAAAGGATGAAAGGATGGAGGGATGGATGATGGATGGAGGGATGGATGGATGGATGATGGATGGATGGAGGGATGGATGGATGGATGGAGGGATGGATGGATGATGCATGGATGGATGGAGGGATGGATGGATGGATGGATGGATGGATGGATGGATGATGGATGGATGGATGGATGGATGGATGGATGGATGGATGGATGGATGGATGGATGGATGAAAGGATGGATGGATTGATGCATGGATGGAGGGATGGATGGATGGATGGATGGATGGATGGATGGATGAAAGGATGGAGGGATGGGTGATGGATGGATGCATGGATGGATGGATGGATGAATGGATGGATGAAGGGATGATGGATGGATGGATGATGGATGAAAGGATGGATGGATGATGGATGGATGGAGGGATGAATGATGGATGATGGATGGATGGATGATGGATGGAGGGATGGATGATGGATGGATGGATAAAGAAAGTGGGACTGGAGCAGCTGGGCTGGCAAAAGGCTGCCCTGGTCTTTCAGGATGAGGGAAATATTGCAGGAGTGAAGCATCATCCCCTGCTTAAAACTGTTGCAGAATATGTGTGAGATTATACAGGAATAAAAAAAGAGAATTGGAAAGGTGAGAAATATGCATTTGTATGTGGAGTGAGGCAGTGAAGGAATTTTGAGGGGCAAAAAGCATTTTCCTGTCTATTCCAGGAGTGGGAATGCTGGTCATTGAAACCAAGTGTAAAACAATCCAATCCCCAAAATTTCATCTGTGGCACTGCAGGGATGGACTCTGTGACTGGGTTCTGACACCTCCCCTGGCAAGATTTAAATCCTCCTCTTCTCCCAGGCTGCCTGGCTGATCTCAGACAAACAAACCTCACAACTTCCCCTCTTGTAAAATGAAAAGGAACATCTTTACTCCTTCATAACATGAGTCCTACCTGATGCCTGTGAGGGATAACTCTAAAGAACAAAGCTATTGAAATGCAAAATATTGACTTGAGAGCTCTAAAAATCAGAGGCAGCAGTGAGAGCCACCCTTCCCTGAGATCAGCAGCCACCAAGTGTCACACAGCCAGCCCAAACACCATCCTTGACGTGCCCAGCTAAGGAAAATGTCCTAGGACATCCTCTGGACAATCAGCACTGCTCACATGGAGGGTTCCGGGTGATCTTCACAAGAGAATCAATTTGTAATTAAACCCTGTGTGCCTCCTAAGTATCTATTTCCACATAGAGCCTTCTGTTTTGAAAGGGAATTAATTGTTGCTACTCAACCAAAAAGATTTTTTTTAATTTTTTAAATTTATTTTTCATTTTAATTTAAAAATTAAAAAAACAGACTAGAAACCTCCCACAGTTTGTACTGTACAGAGTAAAGCAGATTGCACAAAGGAACACCCATTTTATCCTCTTGATAAAGCTCTATGAGCTCAGGAATCCACTGATATCAAAAGATCACTGAACAGCCTATTATTTCACTATGGAAAAGTAATAAATTCCTAAAACCACCAGAAAAGTTCACCACAATTATCACTGGCAGAATGTTCTGGGGTTTTAAACCAGAGTTGTCACTATGACACCCAACAAATATGTGTATTTCACAAGAGAGATGTGACTGATTCCCCAGGGCTAAGGAAATGTTCAGGTATTGACTCAGTGACTGGCAAAATCTCTAAATTAAACCCAGAAAGGTGATTTTGCAATAACCACAACAATTGGCTGATCGGCGGGGCCCTTCTGGGGAGATGGGATCCCGTGTTCTATTTTGGGTATTAAAACATCCCGGCTGCACTGGGCACAAATACACAAATATAAAACACAAAGTACCTTTGTGCTTGCTGCTGCTTCCCCATCTTCCTCCAGAGGTTCATGGAACTTTTCTCTCAGGCTTTTCCAGTTGTCAGTCTCCTCCCATTAAAGATGAGGACTGAAATATAAAGAAAGACTGATTTTAAAGAGTAATGGATTTTTGTTTGGATTTAAAGAAAGCTTTCTGTGAGTGATTCAAAAGACAAAACCAGAAAAAGTTTTGTTCTTTTTCTGCAGCCTCTGCATGACATCAGTTCCTAATTTATGATATAAAATAGTTCTACATTTTACCCTGCCTGAGTCCTTGTGCCATCTGTGTAATGCTGCCTACACAAAAACCCTTCACTCCTTCAGGCAAAAATAAAATTGTATTATTAAATATGCCATTAAATCCCCTTACTTTGACTGTTCCAGTAATCAGTATAACAACAGCATGAATTAGCATGTGTGCAATGTTTCAAAACTAGTGAAACTAGAAATATATGAGGTATCAACGAGCAATTAAGCAAGCCAACCTTTATTATTAATGTGCTGTCCCCAAATAATCTGTTGCCACTGTTTGTGGCAGAGTACCTGTATAAGAATGGCATTTTTCCCTGAAGTTTGAATTTCCACTGAAATAAATTGCCTTTTAAGCTGTTTTTGATACACTTTTCAAACACAGAAACCTTCCATGCGTTTGACAAGGATATAATTGAGTAAATATCCCCAAATAAGGAGCAATTTATACATCTGCTGCTGGTTTTTTGGGGAGGCACACAAACACAGAGTGCAAGGTACTGGAGGGTCATTGTCTGCCTGCAGACAGGGCACAGACAAAGCAGAGCCAGCCCTGAAAGGAGTGGGGGGTTTGGGACAAAGGGACAAGCAGATGAATTAATGGGGAACTGATAACAGGGTGTCAAACAGGACCCTGCTCAATACCTACAAATTCCACCCAGCAGGGATCTCCCCAGGCAAGTTTTGGGTGGTTTGGGGTGCAACTCCAGCCCTGCTGCAGCACACAGTCCCTGCAGGCACATATCCAAGGGCTCTCTCCAGCTCGGGAGCATCAGTTTGTCCATGACCAGTCAGAGCCAGAGCTGGTGGAGCCCTTACTGGTATTCGTTACCTTTGGGAATTTGTCTTTTCCTTTTCTTTAGCGTAACACCTGAAAAGATCTAAGTAAATGCTATTAAATATGATACATGGTGAAGATATTAATTAATTATTATATACAAGATGATAAGCTGAAGCCTGCTCTTCTAACCTAAGCAAAACACAAACTGCAAAGGAAATTCTGCTTCGTTTACTCAACAGGATCAAATCCTGTACAGCAGGACCCCTTTATGTCACTGTAGCAACCAATAATTTCGAAAAAATGACCCCTCAAATGAATTCCTTACAAAATTACATTAACTGTTGGCAAAAGAGGTGGAGAAGGAAAGGAAAACTGCTGCCTGTGTTTTACCTGCTCAGCCACCTGTTAACTGAAATGAATGAATAAACAGAGCACTGCTGGGGAATCCTTGGATTTCCTGAAGAGTGTCCAGAAAATCAGCTCCCATTCGAAGACACATTGGTGACTGATTTATATAAGTTAAATTACAATTACATTCTATGCAAAATAAAAATATATCAGACTGTGAAGGCTGAGAAGCAGTTTAAAAAATAAAAAAGCTTTAAGCAGTGTTAGTACCCCAAATTCTAGACAGAACAAGCTTGAACATTGACAATAACATCGGCAAAATCTGTTATTTGAAAGACCCATAAGCTGTGCACACGTTTGCAACATTTCCCCCCCCCACAAGATATTTCTAAATATTGCCTTCAGACTTTAACAGCAGTGCAGATCCAGTACAAATTCCTTTGTGTGAGCAAAGATGTTCTGCTAGAGATGTGCCACAGCACACAGCTCCCCACGAAATCGTGACAACATGGCAGAAGCAGATCTACAATTAACAAACAAAATTTAACAAGGCAGTTGCTGGATCTGTACTTATTTTTACATTACAAGCACTTACCTGATGTCTCGTGCAATGTGTTATAAAGATATTTCCTAAAAGATTTTGGCAAATGAATTATGTAGCTGAAATGTAATAACGAAGGTAGAAATTTGTCCTGTTATCAGTCACACACATTCAAGCAGAAAGCCAGTGCAGCACAGTAGATAGAACTATAAGCTCTGGGATCTTCTCATTCAACCAAGATTGCTTCATACAAAAGTTGACAATACACTAGTGAAAGCCATTGTTGATATTCAACATTTTTTAAATAGCTGAACAGAATAGACAATAAGGCATGAAGGAAAACTTGGATAGGAGGCTGGCCTGGAGTCTGGGTTCAGAAAGGGAAAAAAAGCATAAAAATGGACAATAAATATGTGATTCTCATTTTTTGCCCTGAATGCATCAATTAACTGATCTTTACTGTGTTGAAATTCCACTGGTTTTAAAAGGAGAGTAAAATATAAACTATATTTTTTTTAATTCCATCTATTTAAGTCTAGGTGCAGTTTGAAATGCTGGCACTGAGAGACTAATGTTTTTGTGGTTCACATACCAACTAATGTAAATTAAGGACCTTGCAAAATCACTGAAAGATCCTCCCATTAATTGTCAGACCCACCTGCCCAGGCTGGGGAGATCACACGTTTCAGTCCTGATAGCAGAAAAAGGATTCCTGTGAAATACTGTTTTAAACTGTGAAAAATCCACTATTTGTAGTTCCTGTTACTGTGTCTGAACTCCCAGTTTGCTCAATAAAAAGATATCAGAGCACTGCATCCAGTCTTTGAAGGAGCTCAAACATTTCAGACATCTTGCACATGGCAGATAATGGCTTCTTTTAACAACTGCTTCTATTTGGTTTGTTTTGCCTAAGATTTCAGTGCCACCAGAGGAAAATCCCACCTTGCCCCACTCTGAAAAACTGCATCAGCACAAACATATCTTATTCTTTCCACTGGCACACCTGAAATGCCTTGTGTAGACCATAGCAAAACCAGCAAAGGATGAGTTTGAACAATTTTATTTCTTGATAATTTAGATATGGCAGCAAAGCTTTCTACTTACTCTTACTCAGAATTGTGTAATTCCTGCAGCTCTGCCTTGGTTTTCATTGTATGCTGCTTCCCCCATGCAGCATAAATTCAGTATTTCTTTCTATTTTTATATTTTTAATTTCTTTTATAGGAGAACAGATTATTTCAAGCTAGACCAAGCAGGCTATGATGAATGTTGGTAGAGCAATTTAGCATGGGAGGATTTTTGTTTGTTTGTTAACCCTGGTGTAACATCCACCAATTCTGCTCTTGAGTTCAGAAC
Organism: Motacilla alba alba; assembly: GCF_015832195.1. Classification (NCBI taxonomy): domain Eukaryota; kingdom Metazoa; phylum Chordata; class Aves; order Passeriformes; family Motacillidae; genus Motacilla; species Motacilla alba. The sequence continues at coordinate 17,055,605 of NC_052045.1, read as the reverse complement.
ATGAAATGTAACTGCATTTCACAGAGCACTTTCCCCTCTTATTTTCAGTCCTTTTAGGTATGTGGCTAGAATTTAGACATCACCTACATTTTTTAGCCTGCCTTGAAGAAAGGACATTGCTTGGTTTGTCTATGCTCTGTGTGTGCTGCTCTCCCAGTAAATATCCGGAATCCAGGTGTGTCCAAAGCTTGGCAACAAGCACACACATTTTTGTCAAAACCAGATTTGCCACTGGTGTGATGAATGCCAGAACTGATCAGGAGATGACTCCAAGCAGAGTGCCAGGGAAGGAATTCTGAGCAGGGAAGGGTGGCCTTGATTACATCCTCCTAAATGGCTGTTACCTGAGTCCCCCTAAAAACATTTCCCCTAAAGGCAAGAATTGAAACCAGCTGAGGATCCCTTGCACTGCTGCAAACCACAGTGGCTGCAACCATTTCCATTTCCATTTCCATTTCCACTGCCATTTCCATTTCAATTTCTTCTTCCATTTCCATTTCCATTTCCATTTCCACTTCCATTTCCACTTCCACTTCCATTGCCACTTCCATTTCCATTTCCATTTCCATTTCCATTTCCATTTCCATTTCCATTTCCATTTCCCCTTTCATTTCCCCTTCCACTTCCACTTCCACTTCCACTTCCACTTCCACTTCCACTTCCATTTCCATTTCCACTTCCATTTCCATTTCCATTTCCACTTCCACTTCCATTTCCATTTCCATTTCCATTTCCATTTCCATGTTCAGAGGCTCCTCCAGGACAGTGCTAGGAGCCATTGCCCATTTCAGTGGTATTTGCCAATCCTGCCTTTGGCCAGAGGTCACCTCAGACAGCAGAGTGGAAATTGAACCGAAGCCACTTTGGTCCAGGGTCCATTACCAGGCACCGCCACAAACCAGATTTTCTCTGGCCTTGGGAACAGAAGCTGTGAACAGAGGTGGTCAAATCTCTCAAGCCAGGAGAGTTGGAAGGAAAAGTCCTGGTCCTTCCAAGGCTGCAGCTGGACCTGTCTCACAGCAGCTCATCCAGGTCCTTGGATGTTGGAATTTACACAGAACAGGTAGAGTTGCACCCATATTTGTAAAGCTGACTCTTACCAGGGTCAAACCCTGTGAACTGTCCAGCCCATTGTGAAATAAATATTTTCCAAGCTAAAAGAGAAGGAAGTTTGATGCCTCCATTGATAGCAGGAAGAAATCAAACAAGCACAGGGCATTTTGCCTTGAAGAGGCCTTCGAGTCTAAGTCACACAACAACACCTCCAGCTCTTTCATTGAAATTATTTGCATTGATTTTCAATCTGTTCACTGATGTTGGTGGACTTTTTCACGTGCCAGAGGACTGAGTCTAAACCAGCTAGAGACATGACATCTATATTGAACAGTATTCCCCTTTCTCTTGTTCCTATGAGATTACAAACCAGCTTTCCACAAGAAATCCAAACATCAAATATCAGCGTAATTTGCTATACCTTTTTATGTCTTTCTTCCTTCTTGACACTTAGACTGAATCATTTTCACTATGCTTTGCAATCTAAACAATTACAGAAACTTCTGGGTTTCATCAGGGCAGGAAATCTCCTAAATAGCTGTGCAAGATCTTTTTATGCAGCAGTGCTCATAGGAAAAACCTGGTTCTAAATGCATTTATTGACTGTACTCCAAAGCTACGTGAGAAGAAATCAGAACGTGAACCTGAGCTCTCTTTACATCTTACCCAAAGCTGTGAATCACAGAACACCTCAGCTTTCAAACAGGCAGAAGATTTAAATAAGGAAAGGATTCCACCACTGGTTTTCTGGGTCAGGTTCCTCCTGTGTTATTACACAGATGCTATAGACACGCTGTCTGGTTAAAATTTGCCTCTTCTTAAAAGGATGAGAAATTCTGTTCTCAAGCCCCCAGTGTTTCACCCAGTGGAATTCTGAAATTGTCAGTAATAATTCTGTAAATTATGTCTACAAGAAAATTGCAGTTCTGTCCTTCTGAAGGAGAGGATTATTTTACCACACAGCTCAGTGTTCATCTCTGAAAATCACTTATTAGGCTGCCCTTGGCAAATTCACAAACTGCAGTTGTCAGGACCATCATAAAGTTGTATGCAACATCAATTTAACGATAACATTACACTGGTTTTCTCTCCAGCCTTGCATGGAGCCTGTGAATTTGTGGGAAAGAGATATTCAATACCAATGTATCCCCGAACAATGCAGAAAATGACAGATCTGTGTTCTGAGGATATAACATACACCTTGTCCACATTTCACTTGGGTCCTTTCAAACAGCTGCCAATCCTGCTTCCAGATAAGTACAGAACATTACATGTATTCAGAAACTGTTTAAATTATTTTAAAGTTTTAGGTTACTACTTTAATTGCAAAGTCTGAATTTTCCTCTCTTCCTAAAGGCACGATATGAATTCTCCTCTCATTGTTACAATGTTCTGTGATATAAGCCTGCTATAATTTAGCACTCAACTGCACTGCATCCCATTATGAAGTCTCATCTTATATCACACAGAGTATATCTGAGTATGAAACATAAAATGCTTAGCTTGTAAGGATAGGGAGCTTGTCATCTCTTTAATTTGATCACTGAAGTGGAATTTTGGATTAAAAAAAAAAGTTGGACTATAATGGCAAGATAATGCTAAATATCCAGATTTTTAAAATGACTGACACGCTGTGCATTGCAGAGATAGAGATATGTGTGACCTTCACAGAAGTTAATTAAAATATGGAGAAAAAAAAAATTCAAACTGCTTTCTTTCCCCAGGAAGTGTGTATTCAAATGTCCCTGGCCCTGAGCAATACATGGGGTAGTCCAGCACGTCTCCTATCTGCCAAACAAGGTCCCCTTGAATACCTTCCCTCTAGAGATTGTCACAGGGAGAGAGCCTCTGTCACTGATATTTACATGTTTAACAGAAATCCTCTTTTGCTGGCCCACGTGTGACATTTCGGCTTTGAACACTCACTCTGTTCCCAAGAAATCCTGGGGCAGACCTTAAAAGGAACATTTGTGTTGACCTGGCAACAGAATCACAGAAATGTTTAGGTTGGAAAAGACCTTTAAGATAATTGAGTCTAATTGTTGTTACAATCTAATGATATCTTTCCTCAATATAATTATCTTAAATTTGCAGTAATGAGGATATTGCAGTGATAAGTAGACAGGCTTTCTGATTTACTGAGTTCTTTCACAGCAGTGAGAAAAAAGTGTTAGAAATAATGTAACATAAATTCAAGAAATTTATTTGCTTGATGAAATATCAGTCTGAAAATTCAATGAGTGCCTTCAAGTAATATTGGAGCAACAGTCATGAAAAAGCTTAATAAATCAAGGTTAGCTTGCAGTGGCTTTTCAAATTTGAAGCAAATTTTGTACACTCTCTGCTCACTGACTGCTCAGCAGCTGCAATAAGTTACTTGGAAATGCCCAGACCTCTGTGAGACAAGGACTGGTGAGAGCTGAACAGGGAAATAATGTTCTGTGATCCACAGAGTGTTTCCAGGATTGCTCCAGGTTTGCGTTCTGGGCTGGGTGGAACAAACCTCAATTTTTGGCTCCACCTCCCAATCCCAGAGCTGTGAATCCCGTGGGAAAAGCTCTTACCTATGATATGCAAGATCCAATCCAAGCCTTTGTTCTCCTACTCTGTTCCACCTTTTTTGCTATAAGGACCAAGCAGTTCAAGATATGCTGTCCTAAATTTATTGGAGCCGTTCTAGGTTGCAAATTAATTCCATATTGTTTCCACAGGATCTAAAACACACCTGTGTCTGCTGCAGCTCAAGAGAACGATCCAAGCGTGGCAAGAGGCCATGGAGCTCTTTGTACTGTCCCCAGTCTCATCCTCAGCTGGGCTCTTGCCACATTGTCCATCCACTGCTGTCTAATTTATGTGGATTATAAAAGTTTCACACCCTCAGCAGGGTGGGATAAAGGAAATTCATGACACAGCCAGCACCAGCTCCATGGTCGGGTTGTGCTGGTGCAGGTGGTGGAAGGGCAGTGCTACGAGAGGGTCAGACTGTCAGTCAAAATATCCCAACTGTCTGGTGCTCATGGAAAGTCGCCTTAAACCTGAGAAGCCTTTTCCACTGAAAGTCTTTCCAAAGTACTCTGATCCTGTCAAAAACTTTTTATTTCAGTGAACTGACATTTTCTGACTAAAAACCCCTCTGTCTAAACACCCCTTGATAGCACTGATGGTAAATATGGGGGTGAAATAAAAGAATTGCCACTGCTGAAAATAATATTTATAAAAATGGTTGCAAACACATGTTTCCATAGAGGAAAGGATAAAATGCTAACAATGAGTGGCTAAATACTTGCTGCTCACATAAAGACACTTTTTTTTTTCCTAGCATAAGAGATGGAGGTGGGCTTGGGGGAAAAGATGCAATAAACAGTGGACTCTTTTTTTTTTTTTTACAATAAATTTTCATAAAAATATCTACAAAAAGGCCAAGTTAGCAGTGTTGGATATTACAATGTATTTGATTAATTTTTTTCTTTTTTAATAAAAAATTGTCAGATAATCTTGTCCTGTAAAAATACTACATTTTAAAATTCACCGTGGAGCTGTCAGGCTCCCACAGCCTCTCAGAGCTGGGGCTGGTACTGAGCTTGTGCTCCTTGTCAAAATTTAATGAGACGACCAGTTCTAAAATAATTGAATTTTCATATCAGAGCGAACCAGGATTACTCAGACAATAAAAATGCTGAGTCCTGTACTGTTACTGGCAAATACCTTTTGCTTTGCTCATGGAATCAGTATGTAAATGTTCAGGGTTTGTATTTAAGGCATCTTATGCATTTAGAGTTGTAGTACTGGCAATAATTTCAAATGGTGCTGTTGATAAGTAGCTGGGATTTTTTTTTTTTTAAATAATGTTCAAACTGTAATTTGTTTGGTGAATCGGGATAAGCATTTGGTTTATATTTTATATAAATGTTAATGCACTTGCAGTTTAATTATATTTCTTAACTTTCAGCATTTCAAAAGTAGAATTTGAAGGCCACTCCATCAGATTGTCTTGCTTCCAGGGAATACTTACGATCACAGTCCCACTGACTTTTGGCTTTAAAAAGTGGAACTGTCCCCAAAGTTAATGCCAGCTCCAGAGGGTGAATATGTGTGCTGAGGCATGAAGAGCAGGACAATGCTGGATGTATTCCTCAGCTTGCAGGTTGAAATGTCAGAGACAAAAGGTCCCCATCAGAAGAACAAAAGGAATAAAAACCAAAGCAAAACCAAAACCCCACCTGTGACTGGGATTATTTACATAAATGCTCCAAGGAACACTAAAATGTACTTCAGCAGTGCAGGGGGTGGTGCTGCAGAAAGGGCTCATGGAATTAATTAAAGGGGTTCTCAAGAAATCATTACATTACCAACACCTTTATTTCCTTTTCTTGTTTTCCAGAGATTATTGTGAGGTGTAAAAGTGCAGGAATGAGGATTTCTAAACTCTTCCAGCTGCCCAAATGCCTGGGACTGTCTTAGCATCACAATTGTGCTTGACTGCGTGAAGCTGAGTTTCCAACGTGTGACAAGAACATATTCTACTGTAATTCACAGGGAAGGAGAGCTCCCAAACACCTCCCAGCACACAAAAGGCCTTCTATCCATTTTTTCATGACACTTCCCAGCCCATCTTCCTGCAAATCCCCCCAACAGTCTCAGCATTAACACTTAGGGCACAGTTAATTATCCACATGTCATTTTGCTCCTTGCCCAGCTCTAATTTAACAGATGTTCACGTGCAAAAGAAAATCCTTAGAAGAGAGGGGAATTGGAAAAATACATTTCCAACCCCAAAAAGAGCCTGTGAGACAAATTCCAAGCACTGACAAAGGAAGAAGTGAGAAGTCCCTGCAGTGGCTGCTGTCCTGCGCCTTCGGGAGGGCCGGGAGGAGCCTGCGCTGCTCCATGGGAGATGTAGTGCACTCCTGAGCACGGGATTTAGAACAGGACAACGTGCAGGACAGAGGCAATCGGAAAGGAAATGAATGCAGCTCCTGTTGTCACTTGGGTGATGGCAGCGCTGTGCTGGAGGTCTTGTAACACATGTAGGGCCAAGTGAACATCTGGATTTTTTTGGTCGTTATTACAGTAATTTGGTTGGGAAAGTTTTTATTCATAATGGCATTAAATGGAATTGGGTGGGCCAGTGTATTTGTTTTTCCAGTCTGCAATCATAACCACTTCATAGTTCCCTAACTGATATTTCCAACTTTTTTTTTCTGCAGATGAAGATAACTTGTAAACAACATTATCTCTCTCAGAGGAGGCTTCTTTACATCTAGAGGTGGGGTCAATTAATATGGATATTGTCCCGTGCTAAGCAGTCATAAAATCACAGAATCACAGCATATTTAGGGCTGGAAAGGACCTAGAAGTCAACTTGGGCACCTCTGTCTTTTCTCATTGGCCTCACACTGTCATTTTCTCAGACTTTAAATTCAGTTTTGTTGCTGATATCATGGCACCTGAGTTCCCACTGATCCTTAAGACAGAATATCATATTTACCAGGAATTGTATCCATTTTTTTCCACTCTGATCCTCCTGAAAGCTTTCCTACTCAAGTATGACTTTACCAATACCTCATGTATTTCTCTCCCTCAATTATGAACAGATTTACACGCTGAAAATTGCTGCTGGCAGGAGCTGTGTGTCAGCAATTAGGTGTCACCTCTGTGCCCTGCAAAATGCTCTTAAAGACTGCAACACTGAGCAGTGTTGCTGCATCAGGTGACTCAAGAAATCAGCAGCTTATTATTTCCTGAAATGAACTGGAAAATGTTAGTTGTAAGAGACAAATAAGAAATAAAATCCCGTGACAGTTTCTTAAAGCCTGCAAAATAGGGAAATATTGCACAGTGAAATCAAATTTTGTATATAAAAACATTTTGATATAGAAAATGTTTTGAGTTTCATTTTATTTGCCCAAATAATCACTTGCAGGAAAAGAAAATTGAAGTACAGAGATGAGACTGCAACTTTTCATGCAGATACAAAACAGGAGAACTTGGAAAGGGCCCAGAGTGGGCAACTGAAAACTGCAGGTTCCAGAAGTATTTTCTATTTTAGCTAAAGGATACAGCCTTGTATCAGAAACAGTTTGTTTCTCATTTTTTGGATGACCCTTTCCCAAATTTCCAGCAGGGAAAGCTACAGCAATAATGATGTTAGTGCAATTGGGGGATCTTTTGGTTTGTTTTTTGGTTTGTTGGTTTGGTTTTTTGTTGTTGTTTGTTTGCTTTTTTGTTTGTTGGGGGGGTTGTTGCTGCTGTTGCTTTTTTGAGTTTTTGTTTGGCTTTTTGGGTGGGGGGGGTGGGTTGAGAATGGAATTTAAAGAAAACTTGATTTTATGTTGAAACCCTGAGTGAAGCAGCCAGCTGGTTTCACTGGCTCTGCTGCAGGGCTGGCAAGATCCAGAGCAGCCAGGAGAAGAGCAACTGAGCCAGTTTTGAGATACATTTATTGCAACTGCACAGGGTGAGCCACTTCTGCAAAAATACTGAGTTCTATTAATGTGCAAGAATGCATTTAGTGCATTGGCTTTTCAAAGCTTGCCTGAACTGTGATGCAGCAGCTGAGAAAAGGCAGGTAAAGCTCATTAATCTTATTAAACAGTTTAAATTCTCTGCAGGTGAAGACTTTTCAGGCTGAACCTGAAGCTCAGTGTTGCTGCTGTTAGGAATGATGCATCCCTACACCTTCCCCTCCCCTTTTGCATTTACACTCGGAGCAATTGTGTAATGAAACATCATTTCTGTGTACAGTGGTGACCTCCTGGAGGGTTGGGTGACAGAATGTTCATTTGTATGTAATCAGCCCAAAAAGGCATGTTGTCCCATGACTAAAAAAAAGGTAAAAGAGTCACTAATGTGGTCTTTTAGCCCAAACAGAGTTTAATACCCAGGGTTTTTTTTTTTTTTTTTTATCTGAGATCAACTTTATTATAATACAGTAATTACACGGGGGGGGAAAAAAGTGATGGTGATAATGTCAGGCACATTTAACCTCCCTCGGTGTCCCATGATTCCCAGCACTGAGGGCTCCAGGAAAGGCCTCCCCTGACTTCCTGATAACTGGATGAGTGATTATCCCCCGTGTTAATGGGCAGTGATAGAGCAGAGCCCTCCACATGGGCAGAATATTCATGAGGGGGCTGCACCAGCCGAGATAAGGGGGGGAGATGCCACCAGCAATCACTTATGAGAGCACCAGGGAAGACTGGGGGACACTGAGGCAGACCTGGGGGCTCTGGGTGAGGGTGACAGCAGGACAGAGCCACGGCTGGCATTTGGGGACAGGGACTGAGCCCAGGGCTGGGCTTTACCAGGGATGAGTGTTTGGCACCACGTCCTGCTGGTGGAAGGTGGCCCTGCGCACCAGGCAGGGACTGGGGGATCTTTAGGGTCCCCTCCAACCCAAACCATTCCATGATGCCATGGCAATTTCAGCTGCCATGTGTGAGATTTGGCCCCCCTGGAATCACAGCCCCAAATCTGTGCAAGCAGGCAAAGCTCTTGCCGAGGTCCAGGTGCACTGCAGTGGCTTTCTGGGGAGGAGAACTGTCCCCACACCTGAAGGGCTGCCCTTTATCAGACTATCAGGGAATCTTTAGGTCAAGGTTTTCAAGAGGGGACTGGCATTACTTTCCTTTGTCATTCTATTTCAACATTTTCTTCCCAAATGAGATGGAAACACTGATATTTGTAAATATTCCCACATCAATAATCTGAAAAATGTGCAATTTGCCAGTCAAATGTTCTGAGGATTTTGAGATGTGCTATTTAATTGGTTTTGGTTAGCATTTCTCAATATTTTAAAACATTTATTTCTTAAGAAGAAGTAAGTTATGAAAGGAAATGTCATGTTGGTAACTGTGAAATTTCTTGGCTAAATTCATACATGTGAGGCACTCTCACGTTCTGTTTTAACAAATTGATTCCCTCTTAGACCAATCACACTTTGGAAAAGAAACTGATGATCATGGTTCTTCCTAAAGCAGCTCTTCTGACCACACAGAACAAGACTCCAGTGAGTTATGGTGATGGGAAATGGGGTGTTCCAGGTCATGTTAATGGCTCCTCCATTCTCTGCTGTGTTCCTTCCATTCAAAGTCCTTTTCAATGGCAATATTATGCACTGAAATAACTTGTGTAATGTGATCAGCTCAGCCAGGACCAGCTACGATCCACATTGCTTTGACAACAATCTCACTTCTTGACACTGATTTTAAGTGAAAAATTTGTTTCTTATTACACAGACTTCTGTTGGTTAAAAAAACCACCAAAACAAAACAAAAACCAAGAAAAAAAAAACTTTTTTTTTCCTATGACAGATTTTTGCTTTCATTAAAATATATATATATAGACTCTTTCCAGCAAACACATATATTTGGGGGAAAAAACCCCAAACCAACCAAACAACCAAAAACGTACCTCCCAAAACCACTTTCCTTTCTAATCCTATTCCACTGAAATAAAACACCAAAGCTGAATGCTTTTCTCCCAGCCTGGAAAATACCAAAGCTGAGAAGGTTTCATCCCAACGTGAAACTAAATCTGAGCTGGCTGACCTGCAGTTCTGCTGAACCCCTACCAACCTTAATCAAAACAACTTCAGCCACCACCAGACCTGGAAGGATTAGTGTTCAAGCAGCTACAAATTGATGGAAATTCATGAGGTAACTCACATGGACAGGCAAAGCAACAGATTCTCACAGTGCCAGGCTGAAACCCAGATTTAAAAATGTGTGGTCAGTGAATTGGAAGGTTTTTGTCTTCTCCGAGAGGAAAATGCCTGCCTGGTGTAGAGGCAGCACGGAGGGGTGGCTCCACCTGCACACCTCCTGTGTGCTGTTCTTCTGGCACTGCCACCAAAAGCAGGCCAAGGACCAGCACAAAAATGTGACCACGTTTCTCTTCACAGAGAAAAGCAAGGCACAACTTCCCAAGGATATTTTCTGGGAATCGCAGCGAGGAACCTCAGAGAAAGAAAAAACAATTCTCACCTCAATTGCTGCGCCTCTCGTTGTGCACAAGTGGAATGCATTGTGGAAGATTGTTTACCTGAAAAGAATTAGTAATATAGTGTAATATGATATAGAATAATATAGTACAATGAAGTAACTAATTAGCCTTCTGACATCAATAGAGTCAGAGACATCATTTCTCCCTTCATCAGGGTTGCTTTATTTTACTATACAAAAACCTTGCCCAGCCCATTCTTGTGCATCCTGCAGAGCCCCTGGAGATGCCATAGTTGGGATACACACACAGGGTGGCTCACGGAAGAGGCTGAAGATTTCTCAGGATGCCAAGTCCTGAGCACTGGAGGGGCTGGGCTGAGTGTGGATATTCTGTGACAGTTTCCAGCATTTCAGCCCCACAGCTCAGGTGGAGCTGAGGGCTCTGCACATCTACCCACAGCACCAAACAAGATTTAACCTTTCTTTACACTCAGCAAATACGTTTGATTCTTCTTTTTCTCTCTGTATCAATAGAAACAAAATTTTTGTTATTAATAAAAAAAAAAAAGTACCAGATTTGAAAACTATTTCTGTAGAAATCCTTTATCTGCCTCCCTTCAGAAGTGCAGCAAATCCTAATATGATTTATCGAAAGTCCTTGCTTCCAAAAGGCATTGTGGCCACTGAAATAATGAACTACTTGAAAGTCACATTTAATTTACTTCCAAAGAAACAAGCTAGCATTGCTCAAGGTTGCTGGGGAAACAGGAAAGCTGCTTTAGATCAGTTTGCAGCAGAGAAGACTTGCTGATATTCTGCAATATTCTGCAATTTGTACATGTTCACCATAACTTTACCATTCTCTTATTTTCAGAAACCCATTTCTGATTTCGTGCTAAATATTCATCTTCGTTCCCACACATGGCCTTGTTTTCAGTTGTGGATTCAGATTCATAAATCTGACCTAAAAATAAGCTGGTTTATCACAGCTGTGTACATGTTTCTTCTTTGGGGGCCCATTTATCAAAGAATGCATCCAATTTCAGCCCAAGAGAAGCCCACAGTAGGCAGAAAAATCTCATTTCTTGGGAATCTACGGTGCCAACCTTGTTTGCAATTTCAGGTGATCAGACTCTTCCCAAAATCTTTTATTGGCTGCCCTTAGACTTTCGTGCTTTAAAGAAAAGTTGTAATAATTCCCAGAGTTGTAAAATTCGGTTAGAGCATTCACTTAGTGCTCGGCCATGAAGAAAAAGAAAATCACATTTGAGAGCCACACGCACAAGTGGAGTTCTGCTAATCCTTCTCCTGGAGACAAATCAGGAGCCCCTTTTCCAGCAGTTGCAGTGCACAGATGTGATTTGACATGTACATATCCAATTTTATCCCAATTTACTCCAAGATGCAGTGGGGGAATGAATGGACCAACAGAGAAATGGGGAAGTGTGGGGTTTCACCCCCGGATTGGGATGACCCCGAAAGATGGAAAAGTCCCTCCTCCAACCCGTGCCTTCGAAGAAAGACTCAGTAGTCCTCTGTTGTCTGTTCTCAAGGTTGTTTATTGTTGGTTATCTACAAGATTCTTCTCCCTGAACTGCTGTGGCCCGTTCAGCAGGTCAGACAAAGGCACTCTCTGCCCTCCCAGGAGGCTGGTGCCATCTTTTATATCATATATTACGTACTACATGTTTATGCTTTTTCCCCAATACCTACTATCTATATTGAATGGTGACTTTCTACTCCAAACCAATCTGTGAGTGCCAACATCACCAAAGACATGGAGGCTAGGAAGGAGAAAGAAAGAGGACAGGGCACACCCAAATCCCTCCATCTTAGAACCCCTGACCCCCATGTACAAAACTTGGACCCCTGCGTACAAGGCTTAAAACCCCCCTGTACAGCACTCAGAAATCCTACCCTTTACTTCGTGACTACTTCTACTATACTATCTAAACTTTTGTGTGTGTGGCTTGTAATTCTTCATACAGAGTTGGTAATTTGTTCCATGGGCTAAGATCAAAACCCCACGTGTGTCTTTGGCTGCATGCCAGGGTCTCAGAGCCCCCTGCCAGCGGCTCTGGCCATCCAGGGCACCCAGAGGAGAATCCTGGGTTCCGACAGGGAAGCCTGTCCTTGGCAGTGAGGGAAGATAAAGCAGGTCTGCACTGCTCCTCCGAGAAGAGTTTTCTCACAATATCCGATTTTATCCAAGAGATCAATCTCCTAAAACCAGGCCACATGAGTTTCATGTGTCGGGATAAAAGAATGATCTGTGCATCGTTGTTTAATAATGAAATCATTTAACTTTTGGAGTCCCAGGATTACAGCAAGCACAAATTAAGTTCAAAATTAACAAAGGAAAATATTCACCAAAATTGAAGTGCTTAAAATTGACGGCATTGAGCTCAGATTGCTCTCAGTCTCACAGAAACACAATTTAGAAAATAGCCTAAAACAAGAGACACAGAATATGTCTGATGTAGTTGCACCTCATGTCTTGGTTTGTTACAGATGCTTAGGCAGTAGGGGATGTGTTTTGAAATATCTACCAGAAAACCCCCAGTTTTTCTACCAACACACTTTTAGTCCAGCTCTTGAACATAAAATTTCATCCCTACCCACTTTGCTTGGTTTTATTCATTAATTTTCCTCCATGCAGCTCATCAAAGTGCTTTTATATATTTTTTTTTTCCTTTGCCTAATTATACATTTTGAGACTTTTGGTGACATTCCATCAGATGCTTAGTGAATTTTGTTCTGGTTCAAAAGCACTGTATTCTTTAAGATACCAGACTGACATTTTTGACTGAACACTATATATATCTATCTATATATCTATATATCTATATATCTACCTATCTATATATCTATATCTATGTCTCTGTGTGTTTATTTATTCGTTTGTTTGTTTATTTACTTGTAATTATTTAATTTTATTTTATTCTATATTTTTATTTTTATTAAATAGATTATATACAATATATAGGCTCTTATACAATAAATATAATATAATATAATATAATATAATATAATATAATATAATATAATATAATATAATATAATATAATATAATACAGTATAAGTTATATACTATAAGTTATACTATATATTATCTATTCTATATGATTATTTTATTATATATTTTATATATATTTTATAAAATACGTTTATATATATATATGTTTTATTTTTATATATATTAAAATGTATTAAAATATATAATTCAGTCAAAACTGTCCCTCTGATACCTTAAAGAATACAGTGATTTTAAACAGGAGCAAAATTATATAGGTATATAAAAACTATATGTTATATATATACATATCTATGTATAAATATAAAAATATACACACACACACACACACACACATATATATATATATATATATATATATAGACACACTTTTAAAAAAATTATTTCTTTAAATCATGGTGCTTTAAGTCCAGTGCGATGACCTGAAGAGAGAAGAAAGCAGAGGGGTGCCAAAGGTAAGGAAGTGAGAGTGGAGGTTTGGACCAGGTCAGCTTAGAATGGCCAGTGAGTAACAGAAACAAGGAGGATGGAGAGGAAAAGTCTGTGAGAAACTGAAGATAAGGGAAAAAATGGCTTGTTGACAAAAGGCCGATCTTAGAAGAGAAAGGTTTACTCTCGTGCTCTCCAAGGCTGCAGCGCCCGCAGGGGTGCGAGCAGGGAATGTCTCCCTGGCCCAGGGCATGCGTGCCTCCCTGCAGCGCCGCTGCGGCTCGCTGCCCATCCCTCGCCCCTGGAAATGCTGGGGGCAGGAAAACACACCCCGCCAACCGGTACGGCAGCAGGGGACCGGGTGAGACCCTGGGCAGCTCGGTCCTGCTCCATCCGAGAACAGCTTTTATATTCCGAAGAGTTGTCGCCTAAAACTTTCACAGCTGGCAATGTCCTTCCCTGATTTTCAGCTACAGGAAGAGACACAGAACAGAGAGAGCTCTGGGAAGGAGAAGAAAAATGGAGATGCAAAGGGAAGCTTTAGGACAAAAAAAACACAAAAAACAAACAAACAAAAAAAAAACCACAAAACCCCCCCCACACACACAAAAAAAAAAACCAACAAAAAACCCCAAACCAACAACAAAAACCAAAACAAAACCCAAAACCCACAGTTAATAAAAGAGAATAAGATCAGGAGCTAATTAGGTCCAGTCAGTGCCCAAGCTGACTCACCAAGGGTCAGTGCTGCCAAACTTAGCTTTATTATACAGTAAAATCATTGTATTTTATATTGATTGTGATTTTATCTGATGTGTGCTAGCTACTGTGAGGTAGCTAACTCTGAACAACAACTTACTTACCTTAAAGCCTTATTAATAAGGGTGATGCAAAATATGAGTTGGTTTTCTGGCCCCAAAAGCAAGCAGTTCCACCAAGAAAAGTACTGCCCTGTCATCTTTAAGACCATTCATCAGATATTTGGAAGATAGCCGTGTTTTCTTGAGGGAAAACCTCTCACGGCTGCCACTGCTCAGAAAGCACCATCTGATAATACTTTTATATTCAGAATAGTTTTCACCTAAAACTTTCACAGTTGGGAATGTCCTTCCCAGATTTTCATCTACGGAAAGAGACACGGAACAGAGAGAGCTCTGGGAAGGAGAAGAAAAATGGAGATGCAAAGGGACGTTTTAGGACCAAAAAACAAAACAAAACAAAACAAACCCCAAACAAACAAAACAAAAAAAACCCCCAAACAAACAAAAAACTCAAAACAACCAAAGTTGCCAAGTATAGGTTGGTCATTCCCTGGTAGCAAATTTAGAGCATAACCATCCACTCCAAGCTGAGGAGTAAACCCATTAGCACTGACAAACATTACCTGCTGGAATAAATACAGGTATTTATAACAGCATCAAGAGACCCTATTAAGAGATTCCTGAGAAATCTGAATTTTATACCAGGAAAACTCCACTTATCTACTGTGAAAACAAATCCGTGGAGTGCAGACTCCTTCATGCCTGTGGCCCTAAGAATTACACAACTGTGAATAATCACACTCAGAACAGGGCAAAACTGGGTAATTACCATCTCCATATTGTATTTTTGTACAAATTAGTATATCCTGCATCTCTTTGGAAGGAACATGAGGCATATGGTTTAGTGCTGTGTTGTAGACCCAGCAGACAATGAACTGATCCCTCATGAGAACACAGCAATGCAGAGTGTTGCCTTGTGTCAACAGGAAAAAAAAGAAAAAAGGAAGAAAAAAAGAAGAAGGAAAAGAACAAAATGACCAGGGAAAGCATGAAATTCAATGGAGAAAGTGTTTTAATTGCACGGAAAAAGAAATACTAATATGGGGGGGAAAAAAGCTCTTCTGTGAAATTGAGGGTGTATAACAGATAACAGAAAATATTAAAAAAAAAAAGCCACAAATTCTCCTTGGTAATGTCAATTTAATTGAAAATGCTGCTGAATCTGCCCGTATTACATGAGTGTGCATGTTGAGATTGGTGTGTCCATAAAGGCACTCCAAGAGGAGCACACAATGCCATGCTAATAGGGTTAGGTGCTCAGAATATAAGGTAACATAAGTGCCATTTGATGCAAGAGTTGCTAGGGAAGGCTATTTTTTTTTTTTTTCCAGCCTGTTAATTAAGTGAATTTAGTGCTTTTGAAAGGTGCCAGATTGACAATGGCGGGACCGAAGTCCCCTATTCAGGGAGCAGCAGAGCCGGGCGGAGCTGCCCCCCAGCCTTGACCCCAGGGCTCACCTCCAGCGCTGAGCCGGGCCGGGGCTGCTCCCAGCTCCCTCTCCCCTCTCTGCTGATCAACCTGCTAATTAGGGCCGATCGGCAGCCGGGGTTTTGTACCCGGACACCTGTCCATTAGCAATCCGACCGGCTTTCCAAAGAGTTAAAACCAGAGCAAAATTATATCTCTATCTATCTATCTATCTATCTATCTATCTATCTATCTATCTATCTATCTATAATTTATATAATTTATATTTATATTTAATGTATAATACCTAATCTGGATATAATACATAATATATAATACATAACATATAATATATAATATATACACTATAATATATAATATATAATATATAACATATTATATATTATATATTATATATTATATATTATATAATACATAATACATAATATGTAATCTATATTATATATTATATAATACATATTATATAATACATATTATATAATACATAATATATAATATATATTATATAATACATAATATATATTATTATATAATACATTATATATATTATATATTACATAATATATAATATATAATATATAATATATATTACATAATATATAATATATATTATATAATATATAATACGTAATACGTAATACATAATATATAATATATATTATATAATATATAATATATAATGTATTATGTATTATATTATATATCTCATAATGTATAAGATATATTATATATTATATAAAATATATAAACATGTAAAAATAGAGAAATTAATGTATAAATAAATATAATATAGATCTATATTATATATAATATAAATCAATGTATTTATTAATATTTATGTGTTTTTTAATTTCATTAAATCATGGTGCTTTTACCCAGTAGGATGAACTGAAGAGAGAAGAGAGCAGAGGGATGCCCAGGGAGGGGATAACTGGGGAGGGGATTTTCCAGTGCTGCTGACTCATGGTGGAGGCAATAGGGACAGGAAAGGCAGCTCAGGGTCTGGGTCTCACACAAATTTGGTTTTTTAAGGGACTACATGGGAATAATGATTTTTTAGAAATATGATGTCCATCCAGCTGCCTTGGTGCCTCCTTTTCCAGAACTCTCCTTCTTGACTTCTGCTGTTGAATGGGAATTCTTTCTTGGCTGCTGTTCCGTTTGAAGGGAACATGGAAGGCTCAGGGCAGGCCCAGAGAAAGGCAATCACAATTCCAGCAAAGCAGCTCCTGCTGCCTGAGGCTGATCTAAACCCGGGCAAGGACAGTGCTGGCACAGCCCCCACTTCCCTCTGCCACGGGAAAGGGTGTCCATGTCCATTGGAGCAGTGGGAAGGGTCTGCTGCCGAACAAAACATTCCAAAGGACCAAAGCTGACTCCTGCTTGTTTCATGGGCTGTTTGAGGGCACAGCTTACCATACTGGCTTTGCCAGAACCACTCACAGCCCCTAAGTTTTTGGATAATTGGATGCACATGGTGACATGTCAGATAATTTTTTAATTCTACTTTGATGCAGCTTCTGTTCCCTGGTGATGATAACCATTATCAGTCTAGAGGCAAAAACTCCCTGAAACCCTGAGCTTCTTGGAAATTCTTGCCTGCACTTGATTCAGCAAAAGCAAGTCAAATAAAAATCCCCCTTTAAGTAAGTGAAGAGCTGAGTTGATGGATCTACACTGACTAATATAGCACAGCTCAGGTTGAAATAAAAGATTCTTTAAATGTGTATGTTTTGGGTTGGAATTTTTTTTATCAGAAAGAGCTGACTCCAAAGGGCTGACTCCAAGCCTTTATTCTTTTTCACCTCTGTAAAGGTGCAATAGAGATACAGCAGCTCAGTGTTCTTGACATCAGCAAACAGGCTGAAAAAACATTATCAGGAGAGAGCCAATCTCCCATAACAGTTGAATAGTACTCACCCTGGTGATAAAGGTTTGGGTGAAAGATGAAATGAAAAATGTGTCTATAGCTGCTTGCAGCAAAACCTGCTTTTCTGGAGCACTTTTGCCCCCTGTCTTGAGTGTTCTATTGAATGAATAGTGGATGCTTTGTGTCACTTTGTTGCTGAATGGAGCAGTCTACTTAGCATGAACTTTTGGATGGCCCTACCTTCTGAAATGGTGTGCAGAGGTTTCATGGATTATGCATTAGTCCCATTTAACTTTCCACTTGAAGATAACACGGGCAGCAGCAGGTCTAAGAAAGACTGAGCAGAGAGAGGAAAGCCAGCACCAAAACCCTGAAATTTTTGCTCACAGAAATAATTTCAAGTGTCCCCTGCATTAAAGTGCCTCACCTAGGTGTGATATATGGCATCACCTCTGATGGGGCAGGTGTTTGGTGATATTTCTTCAATTTTTCTCAGCTCTGCTTTGAAAACTGGGAAATCTCCTCTTGGTTACTCCCCAGTGTTTTCAATCTGCAACAACTCCTGTACCTAAACATTCAAACAGTGAAAATCCTGTGCTAGGTCCACTTGCTCTCTTAGCTGAGGTTTCAAAAGATGGGTGTGAGTTAGAAATCCCTTTAAAACTGTGACAGCTACATAAAAATTGTTTTAAAATATGCCTAGCCAACTCAGAATGCCACAAGAATAAGTAATAACAGTTGTTTCTCTTCAGTCTTTTGCATCGAGGTCACGCTGGGGCATCATTCCAGGTTTTTGTTTATTTTCATGGAGCAAATCTTAAAATATTTAAATTAAAAACCAAACCAAACAAACAAACAAACAAACAAAAGCAAAAAAATTTCAACAAATGGTAGGACAGAAAGCCAAGAATACACCAGTATTTTCCAGAATGTAAAACTCGGGATTTGAATACTGCAATAAAATATTCATCTTCCCATTGCACAAAACCAGTCCAGCTCTTATCACTGGTGCTCATCCTAGGAATCATCTCATGGCATTTCCCCCCATAGTGCCCTAGGCATTTTTTTGACATTCCTGGATCGTGGGTTAAATTTTAGAATAAACTGACACGGAATTTTTAGGATGGTGCTGGGAAATAATGAAGTGTTCACCAGAGGAAATGGTCTTCCCACAAAGAGCTGAGTAGCCTGGTGACAATTAAGAGCCATAGTGAAAATTACGAGAGGCATTAAAGGATATCAGTTCTATGAATACTGACGTGGATATTTCTGCCATCAGCTGACAAAAACAAAGTAATTAATTGTTATAGTAAATAAGGTGATGAAGACACACACACACACAGAGCCTGGAATGAAAAAGCAACACATGCAGGATAGGTTCTCTCTTTAAAGAGTCATTCTCAATGCTAAAGCTGATTTGATGAGGACAAAAGGAATAGCACAGATGAATCAAGGTCAGAAAGGTGAGTAAAAATAAGACAGTTATTATGTCTTTTCTGAGAGCAGAAGCAGATTAGAAAATAGGTCAGGGAGTGCAGGGAAAACGTTATTTGTATTCTGTCAATTTGCAAAGGACATGCATAACTGAATGCAGTGAATTTGTAGTAACCTCTTATTCTAGTCCTGGGGAGTGATGTATTCCATATTATTTCTTTTTATTGCTAGTACTACATTATGTTTTAAAAAGATTTTCATGACAAAATCAAAATCCTGTGGTGATGAATGCTGCACAGCCAAGCAGTAGGAGAAAGTTTCTGTTGTGAAGACTGTGGGACACAAACAAAAAGTTTTCGGGACACATACAAAAAGCGTTGGCAGGAGGAGGGATGTGGTTTGTCAGGAGCCATGTGGTAAAGCAGGAAATAAAGCTTTTCTCCATTTCCCAAAGCAGGAAAGACACAGACACTTAACAGAGCCACTAAATATTGCTCCCCTGATGTGCCAAAATGGTTGTCTGATAACAGACATTTCTTTAGTTGTTTGGAAATTGGTAATTCATGATTTTATCCACTTCCTGCTGTCTTGGGTTTAGCCTGCATTCCTCAAGAAATGAATCTAAAGTGTACTGAGGGAGCTGTTTGGTCTAGAGAAGAGAAGATTGAGAAAGGATCCCATTAATACACATAAATATCTCCAGGGAGTGTCAGGGGATGGTGCCAGACTGTTTTCAGTGGTGCCCAGCAACAGAACGAGGTGTAAGGTTATAAATAAAACACAAGATGTTCCACTTCAGCATGAGGATGAGCTCTCCATGGAGGCTGGCAGAGCACTGGAACAGCTGCCCAGGGAGTCGTGGCATCTCTGGATTCATCCAAATCCCACCTGGATGTGTCCCTGGGTCACCTGCTCTGGGTGACCTCCTGCCCTGGTGGAGGGGTCAGCCTGGACCATCTCCAGGGGTCCCTTCCAGCCCCAGCTGTTCTGGGATTCTGGGCTGCCTGAGGAGGTGGAGAGGGCCAGGGAATAGCATTCAGGTCGCTCCCTGCTCTCAAAGCCCAGACAAATCTCACACAGTGACAGAATTCTCAGATGTTCCACGTTTTCAGGCTTTCATTGAGGAGGACAACACATGTTGATGCCTCGTGAAGGCATTCTAGCCTTGAACTAGAACAGAGGCTGGACAGAGTTACAGAATAAAGCAGGGATTTATTAAAAGGCCTCAGTGGATCCACCTTGGGCAGCACAAGAGCCCAGCCAGGGCTGCACCCAAGATGAACCAAAATGGTCCCAAAATCCCCGACTGCTCAGGGGTCTCTCCCTTGGCTCAGCTCTGCTCCATTTGCACCTTGCAGTTCATTGTCCAGTCCCAGCTTTAGCCCAGGCACTCCCACCCTGCTTGTTTTTCTCTCCTCAGCCCACACTGTTTGTGCTCTTGGGCTGAGATTTGGATCATTTGTCCTTGGTGCCCAGCTGGAGCAGGAATTGTTTGGTCTCCCTGCTGTGTGCAGAGAGCTCAGCATCCCCTAATATGAACCCAGACCCACACCCTAAAGCAGCACAGAATCTGAAAAATAGAAAAGCTAAACCTGAGGCATTAATGTAAAAAGCCCACACCTGCTTCCTCTCCAAGAGCCAGCCATCATTCCCACCTCCCACCACCACTCCCATCTTTTACAGACATCCAGGATTTCCCACCTTTCACACTGGAAATGTCAGTAAACTTCCCACCTCTATTGGATCTCCTTGTTCACAATAATTATTGCAACCTGTGCACAGAAACAGCTGATTTACAGCTCACAAATAAGCCTCAAATGCAAATCTCCATTTAATCCAGGAAGAGATGGCTGGGGAGAATCAGCTGCAGTTACCAATATTCTTCCATACTGATGTAGGGGGCTGGGCAAATCCTAAAATCACTGCTGCCTTCCACACTGTTCATGGAGGGATGTGCTCCCAGAGCACTGCTGGCTCTGCTCAGCTTCTGAAAACTTTATGCAGAAAATGGATGGACTGACAAACCCAAAACCTGCTGCTAACAAGTAGGTGGTGAAGCAAGGCTCTCAAAATTATACCCATACCTGTATTTTTAGTGCAAAACCACGTCTTATATAAAAAGAATTGATTAAAAAAACCTCAAACTGTTAATTTTAAGTGTTTTAAAATATTGAGCCCACAATATATTTTCCTTAAAATGAAGTAACATATTGTAGGTAAATGTGTAAAAAAAAGGAAAAAAAAAAGTGTTTCAAATATTTTTTTTTCAAAATATAATCATAGTAAATATATTTTAACTTGATTTGAATAGCTGTGTGTTGGTTTTAGAAAGCAGAGCATTTCCACAGTAAGAGACATGATCATGATCTGATTTTGAAAACAATGCAAGGTTGCCTCAAGATTATATTTTTCTTTAATTTTATAAGGAAAAGATAAATGCAACTAATTTTTTATATACATACAAAAATGCATTAAAAGCCATAGGAATGGTATTGTTTTGTTTTCAAAGACGCTTAAAATTAGTTTTGCTTTTGAGAGCTTATTGCCTTTCCCACAGGCTTCCTCCAAATTCCTGCAGCATGTTCGGGAAATGCTGCCTAGAATGCAGATTTCCTGGTGGATGTGTGGATTATTCTTCCTTAATCTCAAGTATCAATGACTGGAATCTTATCCTAAATAAGGAGCTGACATGTGTAACTAATTTTCAAAAGAACATTCTTTAAGCTTATTACCAAAGCAACTGCTTTCATTCTTAAGATTTGGGCAATATAAATAAAGGTAATTCCTTTATCACCCTGCATAAAATCCTTTATTACGCTGTGTACTAGCCAAAAAAATGAGTAAATTCTGATATAGTCACAAAAATTAATTCACAAAAATTTATCACACAAGTGATAAATATATTTATCACTTAATTTCTAGTCAGTATTTTTGGTGGAATAATGCAGGAAAAACTTTTCAGTGTGTCACACTTGCCATCAGACATATTCAAATGAACTGTTTCTATTCTCAAAATATTCAGCCACCGTCTAAGATGCAATAAAATATTAGCATAGTTAAAAACCTACATTCTTTTGGCTGCGCTGATTTTGTGTGTTTTAGTTTTTATTGCTGTCTTTGGCTTCTAACATCTTCATGTGAGCTTTCAAAGGAGAAAACCAAAGCAGCAGGGAACAAATCAAGATTGCAGCAGAACAAGAGCTGGGGCACAGTGTTTAAAATTTAATGAGCCCAGTGATTAAAAACTTCTGATCATGCAATGATCTGTTTCCATGGGGGATACAGCTCTCAGGATCATTTTTAACACCATCATTTACAATACTTCACGTGGTTTTGAAATTATTTTTTCTCCCTTCAATACCTGTTGGTGTTTCATTTTCCTGTTAATAGAACAGGATTGTTTTATTGAGCTGAGCCATGACAATGACACTTGAGGAACTTTAAGGTGGCTTTCTCTGCACTGGTTTGCCCATAAATGCTGCAGAAAAATGGAAATAGGAAATAAAATACAAATTGCTCCTGTAGAGTGAAGATATTAAAATTGTAGATACACAGCCCCTAGGTTAAGCTGCTCTATAATAACAGGGGCTGTATTCAGCAGCTCCAAAGGCACAGCATAATTTCTTCTGGAGGCAAAGACATTCCTGGGTGGAAATGATTGCGGGAAGATTCTCAGCTATTAATTCTTTTACTACTCCTTCATTGGGACAAAATGGGTGGGATTTTGTATAAACATTCTTCATTTGACTTATCCTCTCAGCCACCTGGCAGTAGTTCTGGCTGCCTCTGGGAGGAGCCAAGGTAAAGCTTGAGGATTACACAACAATTAGCAAAAAAAGTAGAATAGAATAGAACAGAATATAACAGAATAGAATAATAATATAATGCTATCATATAATATAATTTACCTTCTACTCTTTCTGAAACAAAACAGTTAAATTAGAGTTGTTTACAATATCAGGACAAAATACGAAAATATTCATAATGAGTTGAGCTTCTGGAATCTTAATTAATCAAGTACATTGTTTATGAAAGTAAAAGTTTGTTGCAGGGACAGCCAGTGAAATTATCACTGCCATTTAGAAGGCTTTCGAGATACTTTAATATTTTTTGACATATTTTACAGAAAGAAGCAGCTGAAACCTCTGGATGTAGGAATCCACATGATCAGAAAAAACCCGAGGATTTTACCCACTGCTCTCACTCCAGTCGGAGGGATGGTAGACAGGAATTTACCTGAAAACTCTCACCAGTCAGGGAGCTCCCCTTTCTGGTTGTTTCTTTGCAGCAACAGGACCCTGAATTACTGAAAAGTGGTAAAATTCACTGTGAGCGGTAAAATTCAAGTCAGATTCACTGGGCAAGCAGCTGAGCAGTAGCAAGCAGGACCTGCATCAGTAGTGGTATTGTAAACTATTTTCTCAACCTAAATATATTTATGCAAACATGCTGAAGGCTGAACCCTCTCTTTTGTGGCTGGGCCACAGATCATTCTGCTCCTGATTTAAAATGCATGGCTAAGTTTAAAACTTTAGTAAGGGCCAATCTCTGAATAATCCTTTAAGGATTATTGTAATTAAGGGACTAATCCTTAGATGCTTCTTAATTTGTGTCCGTTTTAAAATGGAGTGCCACTTCTTTCATCACAAAAGAGAGAAGAAGAGGTGAAACTCACGAAGGTTTAAACATTAACAGCCTTTCCTGTCACCTCATGCATCTGAGCGACACAAACAGGTAGAATATTTAAAACCAGGAGGTCATTAAAACCAAACCCAGCACAGAACCCCATCCCACAGAAAAGCACGACAGAAAACCAAGGGAGATTTTAAACCTGGAGATGTGTTGATGGTGAGAAACATTCTGTGTGCAGATAAGGCAAATACAGTTTGAGGACAGATATTTCAACTTGTGAACGCTCTTTGCACGAACACCCAAATGCTTGTTTGCACCAACCCTCCCCTATCGCGTTTTTATCTTCTTTTCTTTTCTTCTCAGGATCGGGATGAAAGCGCTAGGGAGGGCATTTCGTGCTCGGGCTCAAATGTTTATTATTTCGTGAGTTCTACAGCATTCTACTAACGAGCTACAAAATGGTTAACTATCTCTCTCTGCAAGGTCTTTTAAGGCTAAACTACCCAATCAAGAAATGACACCTAAATTATTTTTACTTTTAACTCAATAACTGATCATCTGAAGTCCTCAATGCAGACTTTTCTGCCCAATTACAAAATACTACCCAAACCTGTGAAGAAGAAGGTGAAGAAGAAGAAGGACCAGCCTCTGCCCTAAAACCTCCATCTTGCATTATATATATATATTACTATATTCTAAACCCTTAAACTCTAGGTTTTCCACCCTGTGATATTGCACACTTCTATTCCAACTCCACACCCACAATCCCAGTGCTGTCATTCCCTTTTGGAAGCCTTCTCCACGGCCCCAGGTCAAATGTAGTATTGTCTTGTGGGTCTGTGCCTGACAGCACAGAAAGTCTAAAATTCTCAGCATCCAGGGTTCCAGCACTCCCTTTCTCCCCAGTAGAAGCCCGTTTGAAGAATACATCAGTGGCAGCAGTTTTTCTAATCACCCCAGCATTTATATTTATTGTTTATCATGGAAAGAGTGAATTGGGCAACCTAAGTTTGAAAATTTAGCAGAGGGGGATGTTAAAGTAATTAAATTCTTGATGCACACGAGGGAAGCTTCGTGGTCTAATCTAAGGAGTGTTGAGCTGAGGATGGTGCACAATCAGCAAGAGGAAGCAATGGGGTGGCTTTGCTGGGCTAAAACCCCTGCCAGCAGTGCACTGGCTGCACCTGGGGATCATTAAAAGTGCTCGTGGTCTCTGCTGGCAGCAGTGCTTGCTAGGCAGTGTCAAAAAGGAGGCAGGAATTCCTAGCAGTGCTACAAGGCTTGGAAACAGCCTCTCTTATCAATTCCAGTCTAGATCTGGGCAGGACACAGGCCTGGATGCCTCTGTTCCTGCATCTGTAAAATGAGAATGTTTACAAATATTTACAAAGGGGAAAAACCCCATCGTAGGGATTGGTGCTATGAGCAGAGAGTGAGAAACGAGCAGTTGATGCATCTCGTGCTGGGTTACGTTTGTGTGGATGTGCAGCACTGGAAGCTGTGTGAGTTGGAATAGGGCTGAGAAATCATTAGGAGACATGGGAAAAGGCTCACTCTTGTTTATACCCCTTGGAAATAGCATATCTCCTTTTTATTTCTCGCTGAAACATGCAAGTATTACAAAGATTCCATGCTGGATGTTTTGGCAAGCCTGCAGGGGCAGGTGTTCATCATTCGATGGGCTCCATGAGGATGACTGCTCCATGATACACCTTTATCTTTAATATAGTTTCCAGAGTTGGGACTTTTATTGTTGTTGTTGTTGTTATTTTTGTGGGTTTTTTCCCCTCTTCTCTGTGACAAATTACATTGTGCTTTATGGAAATGTAACATTTTGTATGAATGGCTGGCAGCAGCCATGTTGCATAGCAATGAGCAAGACAAAGTAGCTCCACTCTTATTTGCAACTGGCTCAGACCTTTCCATTAGCAAATTAAAATCTGTTCAAATTTATTTACTAATATATTAGGAGAAGCTTCAGGCTAACCCCTGTTGACCTGTATTATATAGCAAACAACTGTAGCAGTGAAAATAATTAATAGAATGTATTGCACCTCCTGCTTGTTTCTCCATCACAGCCCGGGGTCGGCTGCAGAGTGGGTTTGCCATCTGCATTCTGTTACAAGGCCACATTTACTTAAAAATTATCAATTATATTCTGAAATTACTTCCTTTAATTGAACTCTCTCTATTCAAGGCATCCCCTGTTTTTAAAGCTTCTGAAAGCATGTACATGAAAATGTTTTCCTTTTCAAAACTTAAGGGGAACTTGCTGAGTTACCTGTGGATGCAAAAGGAGCAAATATGCAACAGCAATTCCTTGTTACATCAGTTATTCGTTGTTATTAATATGTCATACTTGTGTCATGCAGGTGGAAAGCATTGCAAGACCTTTTTTTTTTATTTTGTATTTGCTATTACAATGTTTTCCAGAGAAACTGTGGCTGCCCCATCCCGGGAATTGTCCAAGGCTGGGCTGGACAGAGCTTGGAGCAACCTGAGATAGTGGAAGGTGGAACTGGGTGAGCTTTAATGTCCCTTCCCAAACCATTGGGGTGTTACCCTCATCCAGCATTTCACCCTGGAGAACACCTAATTCTGAGGTCTTCATCTGAGTGGTAAAGGAGAAAGTGATTGTGAGACATAGAATGATAAAAAAAGGGGTGTGAGGAAAAAAACACAGTTTCCAGCTGCACAGACTGGAGTTTAGGTGCTAATAAAAGAAATGCCTGGGATGTGTAAATGCTTCCTTTCTGTCAACACAAACAGCTGCAATAAAAGCTGTCAGAGGGTGGTCAGCTGGGAAGCCTTAGCCCTACACAGCATATTCAAGTTTTAAGAAGGAAATCAATGTGCCACTTTAACATCTCTTTTTTTTTGAATGTATATAGATATAGAAGTAAATTCACACATCAATGGCCATGGTAACAAATTTCACACAGTGAATGTAGGCCAATTTTATTATTATATGAACAAAACCAATCGTGATCCCTGGAAAACATACAATTCTTTATAATTTACTTAGTCTTTGATAACTTCCTTTCTGTACAAAGACAAACATTAATTAATGAGTGCTAGATCATCACCCTTCAAGTGTCTTTAGAAAAAGAGATTGTTAACAGTCTTATGATTATTTCTATAAACAATAGAAAATCTGATCTAAAATAACTAGAAAATCTAGTCTGATTAGGTGTTTTTATTATATTTCACATCCAGAAGAAGGGGTATTAGCCATTACAGGTCGCTGTTGACCTCTTGTGGTCCCCTTCTGTGGTTACAGGAAAACCCCAAGGCCAGCCAGGAGTTGGACATCGATGCTCCGTGTGGGTCCCTTCCAAATCAGGATATTCCACGATTCTGTAACTCTCTGATAGCCAGGAAATCCCCGGAATTCTCCCCTGAACCTTAAAAAGAACAAACCCAAGATTATTTCTGCAGCGTATAAACGTGCTATAAATGGAATATAAATAAAATTGAATAAAAAAATGGAATATAAATCAAATTATTGTTTAGAACAGCTTCTTTCCTGTAGAGGGGCCTAAATGCGAATTTATCAATTATTAATTATCAATTAATGTATCAATGTATCAATTATAAATTCTTAATAATTGTGTTTAAATTCATTAAATACTAAAAAAAAAAAACCCAAAAGGACTGTCACTGCCAGCAGCCAGCTCTTTCTTTTCCAAAGTGGAAAAGAACAAAAATTACAAAAAATAAAAAACTGAAAAGGATACAATACAACACGATGTTCTTCTTCTCTATTAAGTATTCAGCTAACCACAAAGTAACAATTAGCAGCAGGAGAAAAGGCAATCAGTGATGTGCAGTGTAATTACTGTGCCCCGGGTCTCATCTGCAGAGCAGTGAATCCACCAGGGATTGTGCACTGCTTCCACAGCCTGACTGGAGTTCTGCTGGGTCAACTTATTTACACAGCAGTCTTCACCCCAGCAGGCAGGCAAACACTGACAATTCATTATTTACTTATCACTGGCATTAATACTGTGTTGGGATGTGCTCATCTCTTGAAACAAAGCTGGTGAGGTCAGTGCGTTGTTTTGGAGGGGAAAGGGGAGAGGAGGAGGATGAGAAACAAAAGAATGAAGATCCAGATGACTTGCAGCACTGAGAAATCAGCATTTAGGCTGCTCCACAAGAAAGAAGCTGTTCTAAACAACCATTCCCTCTGGAAGTTCTACAAGCTCTTGACTTTCTGTGCCAGTGAAAGATTATCTGATACAAATTCAATCTCTATATTCAAGTGAAAAAAATACTGTTTAGAAACTCACCTTGGCATATTGTCTGCTTTCTCACAAAGCAAACCAAACCCAGACATGTTAATAAACAGCTGAAAGAAAGCAGCACAGTTCTAATTGCTACTAAAAAAATAAACAGAGCAGAAGCCCCCTCCATCTCAAAAACAGCAATTGCAATATTACCAAGAAAGCAGAATTCTGTTGAGCTACACATATTTGTGGAGAAGATTTAAATTTACACTTTTATGCTAAATAGGAACAAGGAGAACTGTAGGTGATCCCATGGGGTTTTTCCCCCCTGAAATTTCATGTCCCTGCTACCTATAAAGATAAAGCAATCCACATTTCCCAGCATGAAAACATAGGCATTTATCTAAAAGCAAAGGAATGTGCAATACAATAGTGAAAATAATTCATTAAAATGAATAGATGCTGCTGTGGCTGGTGTCCCTGTTTTATCCTCTGGCATGTGTCGCATTTCCTCTGGTCCACCACAATTCCAGCAGCCTCACAGCACCTGGTTCAACCACCTGTGACCTCTGTGCCACTCCAGGCTGCAGAACAGCCCCCGGCTGCTTTTCCCTGGCTGGGAGGGTGAGTGGGAAACAGGAGCCCTCTCCTAAGGAGATGAGCACAATCCTAAACTGACTCCAGGAAACCGAACTGTGCCAATTCACAGGAATGCCACGAGGTGGCACGTTAGGATTGCTTTAAACCCTCGTACTCACAACGGCAGCGAGGGGAAAATCGAACTGCAACCGCTGGGATGAGAAAGGCGCATTCACAAGAACCACTTATGCCATCTCATGTTCCTATCCAAAACTAAAAGAGTTCTGAATAATGACAATAATTTTGGAATTATTTCCTTTCTCTGTCTTTAAATTTAGCAGGATTCTCTCACACGCTTCTCCATGGAAAGGGTTGTCACACCCTGGAACAAGCTTCCAGGGGGGTGATGAAGTCTCCATCCCTGGAAGTGCTCAAAAACCACCTGAGTACGGCAGCTGAGGACAGTTTAGTGGTGAGCATGGTGACAGTGCTGATGCTTGCTGATCCTAGAGGTCTTTTCCAGCCTTAATGATTCTATAATTCTATTTTCCTCAGTAGTTTCTGTTTTGTTTTAAATAATAGTAAAAATAAGGAACTTCGTATCACAGTTTTTAAATACGTAATTACAAAATATATACATGACCGTTCAGTTCCAGTGAAAGGGACCCAAAACTACATGATTCAACTGCAAGTAAATGTGTTTTTTTTTTTTTTTTTCCCTGGGGACCAAGCCAGGGTAGCTGTGGGAATACGTGCCAGGAGCTGCTCAGTATGTGCATGCTCACATTCATACCTGAGGCTATGGAGGGTCTCCACCCTACACCAGAATGGCTCAAGTGCCAGAAACCCCACGGCTTTCTTGGAACTCTGCACTTTGCACACAATGTTTGTGCCTTTAACGGACGAAGGGAGCCCCAGGAGCACTCCCAGCTCCCCACCGCGAGAGGGACAGCTCCTTAGTGCCACTCCACCGCCAAGTGGATTTAGCGTCTGATTGTTAAACGTGAGTTCGTCCTATTAACAGCACGGTGCCACTTGAAAATCGTCTTCTTGAGAAAACAGAAGAGAACAAAACTGCTCTTCCAGGCTCTATTCGTGTGGTATTTTTCCTGTTTTCCAGACAAGCAATCCTCTGAAGCACCTGGTGCAGGTGACCTTTGGACCCGAGGAGTGACCCATGTCTTCCTCCTATCCAAGCTTCCCCCCATTCCCAGTCTCTCCCCATTCCCGGTTCCCCTATTCCCAGTTCCCCCCATTCCCGGTTTCCCCCATTCCCGGTTCCCCTATTCCCAGTCTCTCCCCATTGCCGGTTCCCCCATTCCCAGTTTCCCCCATTCCCGGTTCCCCTATTCCCGGTTTCCCCCATTCCCGGTTCCCCTATTCCCAGTTTCACCCATTCCCGGTTTCCCCCATTCCCGGGCTCTCCCGCCTCAGGGCCCTCAGTCCCGGCCCGGCAGCGCCCCCTGGCGGCCCGCGGCTCACAGCCCCGCCCCTCTCCCCACCGAGCCACGCCCCCTTGACCTCCGCCCCTCCGCCGATTGGTGGGAGCCGCAGCGGGGCGGGCAGAGGCCACGCCCCCGAGGTTCTTGAGGGGCTGCTGGGGGCCGTGCCAAGATGGCGGCCGGGCGAGGGCCAGGGCCAGGAGCGGCGCTGGAGCGGCGGGGCTGGGGTCCCGCGCACCGCACCCTCACCCTCTCCTTCTCAGCCTTGGAGGAGGCAGGCAGCTCCGGCATCCTCCGCCTCACCGGAATACAGCTGCGTGACGACCCCAGCAGCGACAGCGCGGCAGCAGGTGAGGGGGCTCCGGCAGCGACACGGATGGGGCTGGGGAGCCGCTGTGGCCGGGCGGTGGGTGAGCCGCTGGGGACGGGCGGTGGGTGAGCCGCTGGGGACGGGCGGTGGGTGAGCCGCTGGGGACGGGCCGTGCGGGGCCGTGCGGGGCGGTGGGTGAGCTGCTGTGGCTCAGGGAGCGCTGCGGGCTCTGAGCGGGGCCCCGCTGTGTGAGGGCAGCGCGGACAGCGGCGCTCCGCCTCTGGGGCTCTCCCCGAGGCAGCGGGGCGGCTCTGGAGCGGCTGGGTCTCTCCCTCTCCCTGTGTAGGGATGGGGACTGCGGGGTGTGCCCGGAGCGGGGTGTGCAGCGTGAGGGGAGCTCCTGAGCTGGCGCTCGGGGCGGTCAGAGCTCCGAGCTGAGGCGGGCTCGGACCTGCAGGGTGTGGATCCCTTGCCGCGGAGCCGTCCCGGTCTGTCCTTCTCAGCTCAGCAGGAGCACGTTCCGAGTCCGGATGCGAGGGATGTGTGATGGTAAAAGTAAACCCTGGACAGCTGCACAAGCAGGGCAAAGTAAGGCCACTCCATACAGATCACTCTGCTAGTGGGAAGGCCCAAATGAGTAAATTTCTTGATAACATGCCCGGAAAAGAGCTCTTCACATAACACCAAACGAAATTCTGGGGGGGGGGGGGGAAATCGTTCCTGAGTGCTAATTATTTAAGTAACTTTTTTTTTTTTTTCCAAATACATTTCCCAGCAGATGGATGCTCGTGGAGAAGGGAAACTGCCAGGGATGAGAAGATCACTGCTGAAGCATGGCACACTGCAAACATGACGTGCTCTTTCATGCTTGAAGCTGGAGAAATCTCCCTGCCTCAGCAGGTGGAAAGTGAAACCCAGGCCTGGAGCACTTCTGGTGGTTAATCCCTGGGCAGTGCTCCCCACTCCTCAGAAGCTCATGGCACTTTTGGGCTTTGCTCTCTTTGTTTTGGTGATCTCAGTACCACATTTACACTGAAGTGTGGTCCAAGAGCCCTGGGGCAGCTCAGAATGCTGCTCAGGTCCAAGAGCCCTGGGGCAGCTCAGAATGCTGCTCAGGTCCAAGAAAGAGCCCTGGGGCGGCTCAGAATGCTGCTCAGGTCCAAGAGCCCTGGGGCGGCTCAGAATGCTGCTCCACGTTCATTGCTGGCATTTCTTGTCAGGATGGTTTGGTTTTCCATGATGCCTTGTGCTCAAATGCCATTCCTTACTGCTGCTCTTGCTGAGGACACTCAGTGGGTTGGGGCTGCGCCCTGCTTGGAGCAGAGAAGGATGGGATTGCCAGGAGCTTCCTTCCAAACTGGGAAAACACAAGGACCCTGATGAGGCAGGCACTGAGACTGTGCCCAGTGCCTGGCAGTCTGCCTTTGTCACAGCTCCAGGGGCACAGCCTGCTCCTGCAGCCCCTCCCTCTCTCCCTGTCCCCTGCCCCTGGCATCTGTGTTTCCTGAAAACAAATGGAATTTCACCCTTCAAAAGTTTGCTTCAAAGTGACAGAAGAAAAGCTTAATAAAAGTGCCAAGGTCACATTTTCTTTGCCTCCCAAAATAATATGACAGATCCAATATCTGCATTATTAACTCTGCGTGTGAGCTTGTTTTTAGGGGCTTTCTGATTTACCTGGGGCTGTTTTTCTCCTGCTGCACAAGCACATGGCTGCAGCCACTCCTGAGCCTGTGGGCAGCAGCTCTCTGGGACCAGTAGTTATTTATTGTCTTGGCTGAAGATGCCCTCTCACTGCAGAAATAGCTGTGTGAATGCTCCTCTCCTGGCAAACATTGTGTTCAGACAAAAGCCTCAGTGTTTTGCAGAAAAATCCGTTTGCAAGGGACATTTATTGTTCTGTTTTGAGCTGGAGCAATCCTCAGGCTGAGCAGAGACAAGCAGGATTTCTCCCAACAGCCCCACTGTCCTCACCTGCCATTGGCAGTCCAAGATAAGGCTGCAAAATGTCACTAAAATCTTCCAGGGAGTGATTTACCAACAATAATACTTTTTTAAAAAGCAAATTTTGATGGAGATGGTATTTCATGCAGCAGATCACTTTGGTTTGCAGGTAAAAGCTAGTGGAACAGAGTGTGTGATCACTTGGTGTTAGGAAAAAACCCTCAAAAATAGCATGTTTGGCAAAAGTGGCAAATTAGCTGCAGTAACTGAGGTATCAAAGACAGTTACTGATGGGGTAATTTGGGTTATTTAAGTCTGCTCTGGG
This sequence comes from Motacilla alba alba, assembly GCF_015832195.1. Lineage (NCBI taxonomy): Eukaryota > Metazoa > Chordata > Aves > Passeriformes > Motacillidae > Motacilla > Motacilla alba. Next base: position 17,023,132 of record NC_052045.1, on the reverse strand, counting down.
AAAATGAGGATTAGGAAGAGGCATAATTAAAATATGCAAAGCCAAAGGGGAATAGAGAATAGATATTAAGTCACTTTAAATTAGTAATTCAGGAGAGGGTGGAAGGGAGAGAAATGGATGAAATTACGCTCTGAAAGGGCCCTGATATCCCATTGTTGCAGAGAGAAAAGCTATTCAGAGCCCGAGCACATCTTCTGTGCACACAGAAATTGGAGAGGGGAAGGATTGAAGAGCTGTGTGTCCACTGAGGGAGCTGATCCTGCAGGGGGTTCCCTCACATCCAAGGGAATATGTTTTTGTAGGGGTGTCAGGGGCTTTCCAAGCTCTGTTTTCTGTGCCTTGACAGCAGAGCTACAGGCGCTGGACCAGGAGAGTCCTTAGCACCTCAGTGTTAGGATTGTGAGAGGCAGAGTCTTTCCCCCACCGTGTTCCCTGGTGTGCTGAAAATTAATTCCATCAGGGTTGGGTTTACCCTCTAATCGGAGAGCAGACACCATTTCAGCAGTATTTCAGGATGTTTTTGTTACTGCGCATCAAAAGTCCGGAGCAAAGCTCCTGAAGGCACCGTTTTGTCTACCAATAGAGAGGAGCTTTGTAATGGAATCAAAGAATCATCAGGAAAATGAGTTTTGTCACAGTCATATTTTCTGGAAAATCCCTTTGCCCAGGATTTTGCTCCTGGGAAGCTGAGAGGCCTCAGAGAAAAGGAAAACAATTCTGATCTCATTTGCTTCTCCTGTGTTGTGCTCCTCTGGAATGTGTTTGGGGATTGTTTGCCCACAGGTGATTGTTTCATTGGGTTCTGCTGTGAGTTGTTTTCACTCTTTGGCCAGTCAGGGCCGAGCTGTGTCAGACTCTGGAGAGAGTCAGGAGTTTTCATTATTATCTTTTAGCATTCTGTAAGTATCCTTGCTGTATTCTTTAGTATAGTTTAGTGTAGTGTTCTTTAGTATAATACAGTATCATAAAATACTGAATTAGCCTTCTGAGAACATGGAGTCAGATGCATCATTCCTGCCTTCATCTGGGAACCCCACAAATACAATAGAGTTTAGCCTTAAATCCTTACTCCACGGAAGCGCAGAGATGATTTCCAGGTGAGTTCCATGCAGAAATAGGAGCTTTGCATCAGGAGGGAGGCTGACATGTCCCTGCCGTAAAGGGATGTCAGGTTCCAGAATGAGTAAAATTGAGCTTCCAGCTGCTCCAGAAGCAGCCTGGAACCATTCCACAGAGTGTGAACCTGCAGCTGCTGCCACTGTGATGTCAGGGCCCACTGGGGTGTCACTGGAAGGTTGGCCAGTCCCCGCAGTGCCAACAGGACACTGCCATTCCTGCAGTCCAGAACTCCTCAATGCCCCCTTCTCCTGGCATTCCAGGAGGATCCTCCTCCTGCAGGAGTTCCCAGTGGGCTGCCTGCAAACCAGCAAGGGTTTTGTCTGACTTTTGGGTTATGCTGCTCTGCAAGTTCTAGCACAGAATGCAGAAATGGTCCGGCAAGTGGGTGCCATAGTGTGTGATTTTCTGTCTGCCGTGTCTGCAATGTATTTTTACCCAGATAAACCCTGGCTGGTGACAGCTCACCTGAGGAGTAAGTAGTGCTTTGCCCTAGGTGCAGCATATCTGGCTTCGGGATCACTGCGTTCTTTCTGCTCTTCCTTAGGAACTGAGCTGAATTTGGAAAGCAATGACAGATGGCATTGGTTTGGTAGAGCTTGTGCTGAAAGGGGTGTCTCAACGGGGACAGCATTTGGAATGTGGGGAGCCCTGTGGGGGTTCCATGCCCCACACACAGCAGTCTGGGGAGTCTGTAATTCCCTCACTGTGCTGCCTCAGCCAACTCCCAAAATGCAGACTGGAAGAGCTTGTCGGAAGTGCTTCTAAAAACTGTGCAATTATCTTCAGAACTGAGGGAAAAGATCTTTTTTTCCCCATAATTAAAGGATTTGACTAACAACTGTGCTAAAATAGAGATGATCTCCATGAGGAGACTTCCCAACAGTGTGTGCTCCTGAACCCAGGAGCTGTTCCTGTGCAGTGTCAGAATAGAACTCACACAGCTAAGGGGATTTTGGGAAAGCTTTTCTAGGGAAGCATTTTCAGCAAGCTAAAGAGAACCAACATACACAATTTAATAATAGGGGGAAAAAAAGAAAACTTTTTTAGCTCTTGGGCAGAGCAGAATTATTTACTATTAAAGAACAATTTACATTTTCTTGACTGAATTTCTATTTATTTGCTGGTGAAACAGCACAAAAAATAGACAGAAAGACGTAGGAAAAAATTAATCTGGTATTTTGTCCTGTTCTGTTGCTTACTGTGGAAAAGAACTGTTGCTCCTGGAGGGATGATGTGAAATAAAAATGCTCTCTTATTTGGGCTGACTTGTTCCTTGGGGGATGCCCCACAAGAGGCCGTTTTCTAACAGCATCTGGTTCATCTTCTCTTGCACACTGCAGATGTGATCACCCAGTTATCCAGAGGTGGATGCATGGCAGCTCGTCCTTTGGTGAGTGGGAGAGGAACCTTTGACATTCCTAGAGTTCAGTAACTGTGGAGGAAGCTGTGAATGAGCTTTGCCTGCTCCAACAGCGTGCCAGCCTGAAAAAATGTCCATGTCTGATTTTGCTGCAGCAGCAAAGGGATCCCTGGCTGTTTTCTCAATTTCTGTCCAAAGCTTTTAAACAGATGAAGTCTGGTTTTGCAGGGAGAAGATTGTGGGTTTAGCCATGGTGGAATATCTAATTCACAGCAATTTTCAATACCGTACAATTGCCCCGTTTCAATTTTGTTTTAACAACTTAGAATTCCCTTTCTAGCAAGTTTCATGATTTATCTTTAGTACAGCTGGATATATAGCTGAGCATAAATAAGGTTATAATTGATAATGTAACTCACTGGCACCATTGAAAGGAAGTTTAAGTAACAATCCACACTAATAAACGTTGGGATGCAATAACAATCCTAGAGAGACACATGACATCCACATTAATACTGGCCAAATTTATTAGGGTTATTATTAAATATTTTAAATAGAGCACCAGTGAGGTGTGAAGGTGTAGAAGGGTGCCTTTGATTTGCTTCTAAGTGGCCTTTGTGACAGCTTTAAAGCAGTTGGGAAACACAGCAGATTTGGGGCAACTTGATGTAATGCTCTGGCCCTGCAGGGCAGCAGCTGGGGCTGTCTCAAGCCCCCATAATGTATAGATATTTAAATTGTACTGTGACACGTGCAGCAGAGAACTGAGGCTGTAGGACCACGTGCATGCCTGGATCAGTTTTTGATGTCAAAGCAGCTGAAAGTTGTGTGTAAGTATCAAACCTCCCAAGTGGCAGAAGGGAGACTCTCACTCCTGTCCCCAGCCCACAACACTGCCACCAGGACCTCAGCTGGCTCCTTTCCTTCCTGGACAAGAGGATAATGAGACGAAGGTGGACAAGGAACCTGCAGCTGTTTCCTCAGGAGAATCAGTAAGTGCCAGCTTTGGCTAGCATTGGTGCAATTCAGAGTTTCTGGTCAGCCAGCAGCTGCCATTCCCAGCTGGAGGTGCTGAGGGCTGGAGTCCTGCCATGACATTGTGCTTCACCCCAGCCACTGGCACCTGGGAAATTGGGTTTGAACTTCCCCTGTAGTCATCAATTTCTCTTGCAGGATACAGGAGAAATTGTCTCCTGGATGTACCTGCCCTTCTGCACAGATTATTTGGGAAAATCCATGAAACTGGCCATGAACTTGTTTTGGTTTCATTCATTCAGTTTGTGATGTGGACAGCAAAAAGCAGTTTAAGAGCACTGGATGTGGCTGACAGGCATCTTCCTGAGGGTTTGCATGTGGAATACAAGCTCAGGGGATCCCTGCCAGCTCCCTTGCTGACATTAAATTTCTCACCACAGATCCACACGAGCTCCCTGCTGGGAGCTGAAGATGCAGATGATGAGACATTTCTCATGTCTGACACCCTCAGCAGAAGCTCGGGCTCTCTGGACAAACCCAGGGTCCGGCCGCAGAAGAAATTCCACGTGATAGAGGAAGTGCTGGAACAACTGAGTACGTGTGCTGTGCCTCATGTCTGGTGTGTGTGTCCCAGCCTCAGCTGCACCAAAGGGACAGAGGAAGCAGGAATTCTCTCTGGGCGTTCCTGAGGGCAGCTCAGACTGGGTTCAGTTTCCCTGCGCTTCCATCCGCGCTGAAGGCAAAAGCAGGGATGGTTTCTGATTCAGCAGAAGGTGCTTTGACCTAGTGAATGAACTGCTGAACTCCTGAGTGCTGATGGCCAAATCAAGAAGGATTTTTGGGTTCCTAAATTCTCCTTAGTCCCCTGACAAGCCATCAGAGCAAAAGTACTTCACAGCAACCTATTAGATTGAAGACAAGCAGTGTGGTCCTTCACATGGCACAGGCAAGGTTATCATCAGAACTTAGCCTGGTAACCCATGAGGGTCCTGGATCCTAAAGCCCCATCATTGTTGATTATAACATGAAATGCTGTTCTTTAAAATCATAAGGACAATCCTTTGGTGAACTGCTGAAAGTTGGGAAGGTCTCCTCTCCTGGAAACACTTTGCACCATTTCTTAAAAATGAATCCCAGAACCCAAGGTGCATTTGATCTTCAGAAATATGAAACCTTTCGTTGAATCACACAGAGGGTTTATTCCCAGGAAAATAAAGGCTGTGTTGTTTTAGCTCTCCTCAATGTTTGTAGAAAACAAATTCTTGCTTTGGTACCTGGTCTTTCCTGATTTCTGTCTCCTGTGGGTATTTCTCCAGGTGCTTTGTTTCCCGTCAAGGTAACTCTTCAAAGCACTGTAGAAAATCACAAAATCTGTGGAGCCATCTGTGCTTTGGGGCTGCCTCTGTTGCTGTTGCTGCCCACAGAGGGCTCACAGCCAGACAGTGGGGCTGCATTTCCCATCTGCTGGAGGGTGGTGTCTGTTTGAAGTGAGCATCCTGCATTTCGTTTCTTTCAGGGGGCATTGTGAACGAGGGGGACCCTAAGACCAAATACACCGATTTTGTTCAAGTTGGCCAAGGGTAAGTCCCATCCCAGTTACCCCTGCAAAGCCATGGGCTGGGCATTTTGCTGCTGCAATATCAAGTGTGAATCTAGGCAAGCTCCAAACATCATGTGGCTTTAGATCCTCCCATCTCAGTACAGGTCAGAATTATTAAGTGTGATCAGAAGGTGTTGTCTAAGAAACCATGGCAGTACCTTGCCTCCAACAAGGAGCAGGACCTGAAAAATCTCCCATCTCTCAAACCTTATTGCCTAAAAGAGCACCTGACCACCCCACAGCTGTCAGATAAAAGTTCTTGATAGCATTTATCTCAAATATTTTGCTAAAAAATTATTTGCTACTCTGGATTATACACCTGCAGGACCTGAAAGATCTCTTATCCCTCAAACCTTATTGCCTAAAAGAGCACCTTACCACCTCACAGCTGTCAGAAAAAAAGTCATCAATAACATTTATTTCAAATATTTTGCTTAAAAAATATTTGGTAATCTGGATTATAACAACGTAGTTTAGCAATTGAAACAAGAGGTGAAATAATAAACTCTCACACTGTCATACCCTGTGTGGTCTGCAGCATGCAATCCCACCCTGTGTAGTCTGCAGCATGCATTCCCTGGAAAAAAAAAATACACACACGGACACAAGAAGAAGGAAAAAACCCAACACAACAAGGCAAAATGGAAAAAAAAATTAAGTATTTCTCAGTTTTTGTAGACACACCCTCCCCCTGCTGTTAGGTTTTGAAGCTTTGTGCTCCAGCTCTTTTTCTTCAGTTTACTTCTCAGTTTTCCCTTGGCCACCCCCATGACAGAGGGCTGCAGTGCTGCTTTGTGAAGAATGGATGAACCAAGGTGTTTTAAAACACTTAAAAAACTGTCTGGGCTGGCTTCCACTCCCAGCACCTGAACTGCTTCTCCTTTCTTCACTGCTCTTTTGCTTCCAGGGGTTTCGGGACTGTTTACAAAGCCGGCGACCCAGCCACAGGAGAGGTGGTGAGTGCAAACACCCCCAGCACATTGTGCAGCTCTTCAGGGCTTTCCCCTCTGCTGGGAGCTCTGCTGGAGCTTTGGGTGCCCAATAGAGCTTCCCTGCACAGCCTGTTCCTTGAGCACAGAGCAGTGGCAGCCTGCAAAACTCATTTTGGACAGGCTTTGTTCCTACTCAGTTCCAGAAAGAATGCTAGAGGGGCAGTGGTGTCTTTCAGAGGGGGACATAATTAAGGCTTAAAATACCAGAGAATGGGTTATTTCTTTAGAAACGCAGAAAATAATTGCAAATTTGAACTGTGGTAAAGAATGCTCATTGGACTAGCAAAATTTAAGTTCAAGAACTGAGAAATGTTGTGAGACTGTCTTTTTTTTTTTTTTTTTTTTTGGTGTGTAACTGCTATGATCTTTTAGGGTGGGATTTTATTCGTCATGTATGCATGTGTTTGCTTTGTTATGCAACCTAGACCAGCAGCAGTTGCTGAAATAATGGCCGAACCCCATAGAATTGCTGAAGGATTCCGAGCTGTTTCGATCTATTCTCACAGTCACAAAATCCTGCTTGCAAAAACCTGTGTGAATAACAACAGAGCTGATAAACTGAGGCCATCAGGGAAGAATGTGGGTGCAGGGTGTTGTCAGAGATCTGTGGAGAAAATTTTATTAGGGATAAGGGAGATTTTTGTGGAGTTTAGAAAGCAAAATGTGTCTGGCAAGTGTCCTGTAAGTGGCACCCAAGCAAGTGGAGAAAGCTGTTGTCCTGTCGCTTCCTGAGCCCTGGTGTCTGATCACAGCCCAGCCCCATCATTCTAAAAACTCTCTCTCCATGGTCATTGTGCCCTCCTGCAGCAGAACTTCTGGTGTCCATGGGCTCCACTTCCATTTCAGGTGGCCCTAAAGAAGATGCCTCTCCGCAAACGGAGCAGGAAGGAGCTCGTTGTCAACGAGATTCAGATCATGAAGGAAAACAGGCATCCCAATATTGTCAATTATATAGACAGGTGAGTGGTTCTGCTGTTCGCATGGGAATGTTTGTTCACACACGGCAAGACAAAGGTTAAAAAACCCCTTTGGGCACTGACAGAACATGGAGCTCTCTTATTTCTTTATTTATCTCCAGTGGATGGAGGGAGATGGCCTTGGGTCTCCATTAATCTTTTCTGGTGTATGTAGTTGGAAACCTCTTTTCAAAACCTGGATGTGCCATTGTGCTTACTAAAACAACAGCCTGTCAGTTCATTACCTCTGTGTTGTTTTGGGGTTTGGTTTTTACAGGTTGATCATATTTTCTGCGCCTTAATGATAAGTGTGATAAACCATCATAGAAATTATCTCCCTTAGGCTGTTCCCACCATTTTCCGTTGCTGTGGAAGCCAGGAAGACTAAATTCTCATTTTCAGAACCACATAATATGCCAGCTTTTACATAGTTTTTCCTGTTTGTGACTGTATTTTGCGCAGTGTTTTCCAAATGGTTGGCCAACATCTGTCCTCAGTGCTGCAGAGCCTCCTGCCATGGAGAACTCTGGGTTTGTGTTGCCTTGGTGGAACTGATAAATTAAGATAATGACTCAGTTGGTGGCAAGTGTCCTGGTTCCAGATTGATGTCTGCTGTTACTAAACTGCATTTTTCTCGTTTGCCATCTAAGGCATCTCCTTTTTCATGGATTTGCCTTTCTCATTTAGACTACACAGGTTCCAAATACTCTGTCACCTACAAGGAATGTCTCTCCATTTCATTCTGCCTCCATTTACAAGTGATCTGGAAACAATACTCTGCAGTCTTTTTCACAGGGTAATTTACCTGTGCACATTCATCTCCATGCCGTTGTTTTCTTCTCTCAGCTACCTGGTGAATGAAGACCTGTGGCTTGTGATGGAATATGTGGATGGAGGCACTTTAACCAGCGTTCTTGTCCAAGTCTTAATTGAGGAAAGGATTATAGCTGCCATCAGCAGGGAGGTGAGGGACCCTGCTTGTGCTTCCAATGGCTTGGACAGGGTGGGACAGGAGTGACTTCGTGTTCAGAGCTTTGTTTGAGTGCTGCTGTTATGAAATGTAAAAGCAAAGGGTGTCTTGGTTTGAAAAGACAGGTGTCTGCTAAGGAAGGCAGGAGCTTCTCTTGAAATGGAAAATGTAAACCCCCTCTCTCTGAATTATTATGATTTTGAAATTAAGAGGCTCTCAGGAAAAGATATGGGAATAGGAATAATAGTTCTTTATTAGGAAAGTTAAAAATACAAATGCAATATAGTACACTGCCAACAGAACCACAGGCAGTGAGGACAGAAAAGGGGCAAAGTCTTGGAAAAGATGGGGTCACTCACAAAGATGCATTTTGTAAGAAATGGACTTAAAGAAACCCCAAAAAGCTGTGCCACAAAATCACAAAGTGTACCTAGATCCACACCTCTATTTCCTATGGCTCTTCTCCCTTAACAGAATTTCCTTTTGTCAGAAGATTTGACTAGGAAAAAAATTCCATTTTTGTGAGGTGTTGTGAACTGTTTTTACTACTTGTAACCATCCCGGGTCTGAGTATTCTTGTAATGCAATGCCATGCAGCAGAGAACCTGTCCACTTTATAGCTTTGCTCTCAATATTTGTTACTCATTGTTTTCTCATCTAAATGTACATTTGCAAGATGTGTGTCAAGCTAAGACAAAGGGCATCTAAGTGAGCCTCCTGCCAATACAGCTGCATTTCTTATGCTCTGTTACTATACACTTTGGTCATAGTCTCTTTTTTAATTTAACATTCTAAACTTTGCTTCATTAAACTGGAGCATGTCTGCACTGCATTCTTGGCCTGGAAAAGCAAACATGCTGGTGGCAGAATTTTAAACTAACAGCAAATTAAAACAGAGCCTCATTTCTCACACCCCTCAGCTTAAAAGGAGAACATTGGTCTCCAAAGGGTGTTTGCTTCTGAAAAGTGACTAATGTGCTGTTGAGACCAACATAAAACCTCTGTTATGCAGCCTTCCACACAAAAGTGATCCACTTCATAATGGAGGGAGAGATGATTTCCCTTTTGACAAACCCTCCTTTGTCACCTGGATGGAGAGAGCAGAACCACTGCAGCCATTCTGGCTGGGAATGGACAGTCTATATCAATAATTGGTGTTTCACCTAGAAATTCAATCTTTTAGAGCCATTTCCTTGTCTTGTGTGATGGAATGAAGTTAATTAACTTTTACCCTCGTGGGTTTTGTCTCAGTGCCTCAAAGCCCTGGAGTTCCTTCATTCAAAGAATGTGATCCACAGAGATGTCAAAAGTGACAATATTCTCCTTGGGATGGACGGATCTGTGAAACTGAGTAGGTGTTCTTGGTCAGGCACAGCATCCCCATGTTCTCAGACACAGAGTGGGGAGTTCTTGTGCTTGGTTTCACGGTTCAAGCTGGGTTTGACAGTATTTTTGTTTTGCTCCTCAGCTGATTTTGGCCTGTGTGCTCAGCTGACCCCGGAGCGGAGCACACGGTGCACAGTGCTTGGCTCTCCTTACTGGGTAGCACCAGAAATCCTGAAAAGAAAGGAGTATGACACCCAAGTGGACATCTGGGCCCTTGGGATTGTGGCCATTGAAATGCTGGAGGGAGAACCTCCATACTTTAAAGAAAGCCCTGTCCAGGTAAGGTGCAAACACTGTCAGATGCCACTGTCTTGCCAATCTGTGCCATGTTTTGTCTCCCACGAACCAAAATCCCACTCAAATCAGCCTGAAATAGTTCTGCCAAGGCCCACTTCTAGAAATGTCCCTGTAGAACATCTCATCAGTGGAGAAGTGACCTGTGCCAGTGCAAAAATGTGCCTTTTTGGCCTCTAGCACTGCTTGAGTTCCTCCTGCTGTGTTTGATCTCTCTCTGAGCTGGAGCTGGGAATGACAGCAGCAAGTTTCTCCAATTGGGAAATTATTATGAAAAGCATTACAAGTGTATCTGCAGGCCCAGAAGTCTTTTCAAATTCTGACCAGTGCCCTTCAGGGAGGGTCACTGGTTCTAGTGATGCCATAATTATGTATTACCCCAAAAATTCCTAAAAGGATGTTTTAGCAAAGCTACTTGTACTAAGCGTATTTTGAAGTTTTCAGTTTTAGATCCTAATTCTTTAAAATGAAATGATGAGTTCTTATACCAAACAAGCAAGGAATAGTGGAGGAATGTATACCAGGGTAAAACCTCATGACTATTAGCTGATACCAGGATAAATGCTGCACAGTTAATTCCTGAAGAAGACAACAGTTCTGAAGATTTCAGACTTCCACTCTTTTTGAAAAAGTTCCCTGACTTTTCTTGGAAGACCACTTTTGGATTGCTGTTGCCTAGTATAAGGCAGCAAACCCAGATGAAGAGAAGGATTTCCAGGTCCCAGAATATTCTGTGTTGGGAGGGATCAGCAAGTCCAGCTCCTGCGTGAATGGCCCATCTGGGGATCAGGTTACCAGCACCATGCTCTGGCCAGCCGAGCTGGCTCCAGGCTCATTATCATCCCTGCTCTGGAGGCTGACACTTCCCTCCTTCCTTGCCCTCAAATACTGATCACAGCCCCTTGAGAGGCACCAGGAGCTCTCAGGCCCAGGGGGGGCCTGCAGTGGAGCTGTCACCCCAGGCATGGTCAGTGGCTGTCCCGTGCTTGCTCTGTCCCCAGGCTCAGCGCCTGATCGCCCGGAACAGGTACCCACCCCTGAGGATGCCCAGCAGGATGTCAGTCCTGTTCCACGCCTTCCTGCACTCCTGCCTGGACACCAACCCCAGCGTCCGCTGGACAGCCAGGGAGCTCCTGCAGGTAAAGGCCCCGTGGTGCAGGGGAAGGTCTCCTCACCAGGTGCCCTCCTCTCCTGTTAATCCCCACTCTGGGTGCTTTGCAAAGTAGAATCATAGAAGAATTTGGCTTGGAAGGGACCTTTAAAGTCCATCTGGTCCAACCTCCCTGCCAAGAGTGGGGACATCTTCAACTTGAGCAGGTTGCTCAGAGCTCTGTCCAACCTGACTTTGGATGTTTTCAGGGATGGGGCATCCAGCACCTCTCTGGGCAACCTGTGCCAGTGTTTCACCACCCCAGCATAAAAATTTCTTCCTTAGATCTAACCTGAATCTCTCCTCTTTTCATTTAAAACCATTATCCTTTGTCCCTTTGCAACAGACCCTACTAAAAATGGGTCCCCCAGAAGTTTTGAAAGGCTGCAATAAGGTCTGCCTGGGGCCTTCTCTCCTCCAGGCTGAACAATCCCAGTTCTCTTGACCTTTCCTCAGAGGGAAGGTGTTCCATCCACCCTCTGACCATTTTTGGGTTGTATTTTGGGATTGCATTCAGTTTTAGCTGGTGGCAAGAGAGCTGCAGCAGAATGGTGCCAGGTACAGAGGCCCAAAATGGTGTTGGTGGAAAAGGAGCCCAGTCCCAGCCCAGCAGTCAGAGATTGTCAGAGGTTGTTCTTGTCTTGGTGCTGGAAACTTGCACCTCAGTGTTCTTCAGAGCAGCACAGCCCTAAATCCTAATGGGATCAACATTTCTCGGAGGTGCTGCAGTTCCCTGTGGAACAGCTTGGACTCATCTTTTCTGACAACTAAAGCAGCCCCTACCTTTAGAAAAAAAGAATCTGAGTCCTTTGAGTTTCCTGAAATGGAAAAAGCCCTGAGGCAGCAAGTGGCATTCCCAGAATGCTGGCAGGGTCAAAATCCCAGAAGGCTGAAGACACCTTGATAAATTGATTAATGGGATTATTGGGCCATGTTGGCCTCTGACAGCAAGGTCCTGAATATTAAGACTGAGGTGGAGATGGTCCCCTCAGTCCTATTTATGTGTATTTCTGGTAAACAGAGGAATCACGCTTCCTCTTGTGAGAAACTGGGTTTGGAAAGTAACAGTTCCTTTCTTTCTTTCTTCTTTCCCTTTGGGCAGCATCCATTTTTACGAACAGCCGAGAGCCTCTCTGTCCTGCCTGACATGATCTGTATAGCCAGGAAAATCTGTCAGGCCATGGAAGCACTTCAGGCCAGCAGTGCCAGCCCAGGGCAAAAGAAGGAATAAAATTTTCACTCCTTTGGGAGATTTGCTCCCTTCTCACCCAATGGCTCCATTCACTTCTGAATTATTGGTTGCTTCTTAAAGATGGAAAGTCCCAATTACGGGGGTTTTGGTATGGTTTGGAAATGGGGAAAGGTCTCCTTCATTCATCAGCTCCAGACCACACAGGCTCTGGAATGCCCACAGGCTGGGTTTTGCCCACTTGTGGCACTTCTGGGTGAGGAAGAAAATGCAACTGCATTTCCAGCCAAATGGGAAAGCCAAGACATCCTGTTGGATGCACACAGTCAGCTGGGACTGCAGAGTGTTTGGGGAATTCCCTGTCCTCCCTCCACCTGGCAGAACATGTGGACACAAAAAATAGATAGAGATTACAGAGAAAGAATTGTGTATAACACAGATTGCTAAATGGGGGGTGTGCAAATATACGTAGACATATAATATACTGGATAATTATTCTATGTATAAATATTTATAGAATATATATAATTATTACAGTACTCTATATATCATGTTTTAATCTAATTATCTGTATAGATAGTGTGTTACGGAGCTATGGACATACATTTACCTTGTACCTTGTACTGCCCCCTATTCACAACACCCCCATAACTGTCCTGTAGTTCTTTACATAATGCTCCTTTTATATATATATTATATATATATATATATATATATATAATATATTATATATATATTATATATAATATATTATATTATATTATATATAATATATATATTATATATATATTATATATATATAATATATATTATATATATAAAATATATATATACACACACATTTATATAAATTGGGGGTGTGTATATATAGTATGTGTATACATAGAGTGCAAATATCATATATATATTATATTTTATATATATATATAATATGTATATATATATTATATTATATATATATAATTTTATATACACTCTGAGGCGCTTCTGTAACTGTCACACAGTGTGTAGAGAGCTGTACCAGTGTGTGTAGGGTGGCACCCTCGATAAATGGAGGCGGTTTTTCCCGGGGTGTTGCCCCCCTGCGCTCAGGGGTCGGTACCTGGCCCTGGGCACACCTGTGTGGGTGGGCACCGAGCGCCCTCTCGCGGCCGCTGCCGGCGCAGAAATCGCTAAAATTGAAATTTTTTTCTATAATTTTATTTAGGTCACTTCGTATTGAAAAGTTACAAAACGTTGCAATGAAATATTTTACACTCATTTCCACCCGTTTTCATTTTGAAGGTGGCTCGAGTGTGTATATAAATGCAGCCCTTCTCCCCTCCCAAAAAACCAACCCCAAGCCGTTTTCCCACATGTTGATAATGTTAAAAAATGAACAATTTTAAGTGTCAATGTTAGAAGCGGGCAGCAGCACGAGCCCCTGTCAGCCTGCCCTTGCCTGGCTTCACCTGGGAAGGCAGAAGCATCTGTAAACCAACAGAGCCAGCTGTGTTCCCAGGCTGGATCATCTCTTCCTGATGGGAAAACCAAACTGTTCCCAAAAATAATCAATGCAGAGGTCCAGGCATCCTGCTGAGCCTGCTGCAGCTCCCAGCACTGCCAGTCCCTCAGGGCAGCACTGGCAGCAGTGCCTGTCCCCATGCCACCGGGACAAACGGGCAATGTCTGGAGCTGGCACAGTGATCAAGGCCTAGAAGTCACCACGCCTGTGCTCCTCAGCCTGGCCCCGCACTTTGCCAGGCTGTACGTGCCCAAGAACTGCGGGTCACGCTCCCTGTGTCCCACTGATGCTGGGGACAGCCCTGTACAGAGGCTGGAACAGGGTGCTGATTGGGGCCAGGCCTGGGTGGCTGCAAGGAAAGAGCCAAGGGACTCCCCTCCAGCTTGGGGCTGAGCTGGCTTTGTGCCCTCAGTGGGCTCAGGAGCTTCCTCAGCCAAATCGTGGGGCAGGGAGGCACAAACCTCTGGTGCCATCTCGCTGTGGAACTTTTTTCAGGCTAAACACTGACCCTTGGCCAAGCCAAGCCCTGGGAATGGCCTCATCCCATAGGGAACACTGCAGGAAGCGGCTCCCACAGCCTGGAGCAGAGTGTGAGGAGCAGCAAAGCAAACAGCTCTCACTGCAGGACGAGGGCAGCCCTGACATTTTGCAGTTCTCCTCGTCCAAGCTCTGGTCTGCATGAGACAGTTTATGCCTTTAAAGAGAGACATCTCAGTTTACAAACATTTCTGGAGTAAGCAGCCCTGAAGCCACGAGCTTACAGAGAATGTCACTTGCCTGTGGGGCCTGTAGTTCACACCTCTGACAAGATCTCTGCTGTGCCCAGCCTGAGCCCGAAGTGTCTGAAAAGAGCTGGATTTTGATCCTTGGTACATGCAAGCTGATGGCACTGCAGCATCATTCACAGCCCCGCAGACCATCTCTGGCATGTCAGAGAAAGCATTTTCCCACCCCAGAAGTGATCCTTTTGGAGCCCTGAGGAGACCTTTTGTGAAAACATTAGCTCTGTCAAGGGCCATTTCATAAATTGTAAAAATCGCACAGTGTGGCTGAAGTGGCTACGAGGCGCATAAAAATCCGAATTTCCTGGCTGTAAAAAGGCAGAATGGTCCTTCAGCTTCACTTTCCCACCCAGAAACTGCAGCTGTGTAAAATCCATTTCTGAGTGTCTGGCACAGAGCCCCGTGCACTGCCAGGGTCACTGCCCAGCGTGCCCACCCCCGACAGCTGCTGAGGGAACCCTGCCCAGGGCTGCGGGGGAAGGGGAGAGCTGGCACCAGACCCCTGCTGTGAGGGAAATGTGAAATAGCACCCGTCCTCCTTGGTACCCGAGTGAAACTCCATCAAACATCAGCCGTGCCAGCAATAAATGACTGCAGAATTTTGAGAGTGAGACCTGACAAGTGCCAGGGAACAGCGCCCTGCTTTTACAAACCCACCCTTCTCATGAGCTCATTTTCTCATTTTTCGAGCTGGTGCTACATCTACCAAAACAAGAGGGCTGTTATCCCATTTTTAGCATGACGTGGCTTAAACAAAGCAAGGAGGCTCCCTTACTGAATCTGTGCTCTGAGCAAAGGCACAGCTGAACTGTGAGGTGCCCTTGGACAGAGATACCAAACTGTGAGTCACCAGCTCGAGGTGGAGAAGAGAACAAGCAGAAAGTCAGTCTGAGAGCCTTTGGGTGGACAAAGCTCTTATTTGCCGTGGTGTTCAAACAGGCACTGCAAGATCTGCCCCTCTATTTTAATGTTGTCCTGGCTAGACTGGTCTTAAGGCCACGAGCTATGACTGAGCTCCTCGAGTAGTGACATTTTCACCGAGGAACAGAAACACCTAATATGTAGTGAAATTCATCAATAAATGTAAATCCTTCTGTGGGAAGGATATGGAAAAAAAATCCCCACGAATGCCCCTTGTATTTGCCAGTCCCCAAGCTGGTGGGTGCCTGATGGAGCTGCAGCCATTCCTGCCTGCATCCTCAACGATGCTCCCATCCTCACGAGCTTCCCTGCCACCATTCCATTTGGCCCCTCTCCTGCTGCATGAGCTGTAGCACGAGCATAGATATGTATAAATACGCATTTCCCCCTTTCCCGACGGAGGGTTTTTTCCCCCTTTAAAGCGATTATGCTGATGTGCTCCCCGTGCTGCCGAGAGGCGACAGCTCCGCCCGGCTCTGCGGGGCCGCGGCGCTCAGAGCTCGCCGAGGTCCTCGCTGCACAGCACGGTGACGCTGATGTGACCCGGCACCTCGGCCGCCTCCCCGCCGCCCCTGCCCCGCAGCTTCAGCCTCTGCTGCTGCCGGGGCTCGCCGGGGGAGGCTGCCAGCACCGCCTGCCCCAGGAACCGGTCACGCAGGAGGCTGCTGTTCCACACCTGGCGACGAGAGCACACAAAGAACGCGGCTGAGGAAGCGCTGCTGTCACACTCTGCCGGGAAGGGTCACCCCCGATAACCCCTTGGAAAAGCTTGTGTCTAAATTTAGCTAATAGTCTAGAGAGCATGAGGGAGAGTCTGGATTTGCATGCTCATTTACATAGACTATGCAAATAATGAGAGAAATGCAGCTTTTTGCTTTCTAGGTCACAGCCTGCCTAGGAGAGGAATAAAAATGACCTTTTTTAGCTCATCAGCAGTAAAACCTACCTACAATAGCCTGTCTGCTGCTCTGCCTGCCTGTGCCCACCTCTGCACCTCCTCAGTGCTAGAGTTTTAGAGCCTGGCCCACAGACTAGGCTGAAGATTAAGTTTTCCTGCACTGCGTCATCTTAATGCCAGGCTCTCCAGCTAGTGCTGAGGTAAACAGTGAGGTCTAGTTCTCACAGGACTAGAATTCCGGGTAGAAAAGTTCTTAATAACAGCCTTAGCTTTGGGTTTGTTTCAAACACTGACTCTGGACAACACTTGGCTTTTCTTTGACTCTGTTTCATCAGGTACCACATGGGGCAAAAGGAATTCTGTAAATTCCTTCAAAGCCTTGGAATGAAATGTGCCTTGGAATGAAACATTCCTTGGAATTAAACATTCCTTGTGATCCCCAGCTGCCATCAGCTGGTGTTTGTGGAGCAGGAGCAGCAGCAGAGCTCCAGGCAGAGCCCAGCAAGGGGAGCAGAAGTTGTCACTCTTCTCTCCTGGGTCACACGAAGGAACAGCTGGCCCAGCGAAGGCCAGGGCTGCTGCTGTGCTGCCCTCCCTGCCCTGAGCAGCTGCCCTGTGGCTGTCTCACCTGGATGGTGACAGGACTGTCGATGTCCTTCCTGTAGAAGATCACCTGGGTGTTGAAGATGGGGCTGGTGGTGTCATGCTGCACCGGGGAGCGCCGGCTTTGGTTCTCACACTTGATGAGCACATAGGGATCTGCTCCTGGAACACAATCAGCAGCACAGCTCAGGGCACACAGAATGGCAGCTGAGAGCTGCCCAGAAACCCAGCAGAGACAATCCCCTCCTGTGCCTGGCAGCACCACAGGACATGGCACCAGAGCACACCACAGTCACTGCTCCCTGTCCAGGTGAAAACACAGAATCATGGAATGGTTTGGGTTGGAAGGCACCTTAAAGCCCATCCAGTTCCACCCCCTGCCATGGCAGGGACACCTTCCACTGTCCCAGGCTGCTCCAAGCCCCATTCAACCTGGACTTGGACACTTCCAGGGATCCAGGGGCAGCCACAGCTGCTCTGGGCACCCTGTGCCAGGGCCTGCCCACCCTCACAGGGAAGATTTTCTCCCTACTATCCAATCTAACCCTCATACGTGACCCCCTGCAATTGTTCAACATTCTAGAAATGCCTTGTTTAGACACCGAGCATTTTTATTTCTTACTAAAGTTGATATTCTCTTTCCTTTACAATAAGGAGCAAGATCCATTTTGGAAACACCAAACACATTCAAATAGAATGGGCAATTCCATTTTCTAATTAACTTGTAATTAAACAAACGTAATACCATGTTTTGTATTTCAACACAATTCTGTCCATTTCTGTTGTTAATGACAGAATTTTTTTTCCACACCTTGCAACTTCTTAGATAAGGATTTAAAATAAACCCAGGGTATCTGTAAGGCTTGTGAGAGTTTCTAGCACACTTTATTTCACCATCTACTTGAAAATACCACCACAGCCAGAAGGCAGCACAATTTTAGGCAACTGTAGCTTTGTGACAAACCACACCCAGATGATTTCCCTCAAACACATCACTCATTTAGCAGACCAGGTACCAACATGAACAAACCACATAACAGCTGCTTCCAAGGCAGACACAGCCACTTCCATGTACAAGGCAGACACAGAGTTTTCCATATGTTGCTCTGTGGTTACACCTGGCCAGAGCTGTTTCCCTGACAACCCTCCCAGTTCCATGGCAGGTAGCAGGATATTGGCTTTTCTGCCTTCCGTGTCACTGAACTGTGAATTCAGCTCTGGGGCATGGGGTGGCACCAGGCTGTGTCACCAGGGGTGGAAAAGCTGCCTTCTTTGCAAAGCAATTTGGAAAATGGATCTGGATAAAACGGGGTCTTGCCTGTCACCCCAATGGTGTTAACAATTTTTGTCCGAGGGCAAAGAGCAACACCCGATCATTAACAGTAATTAAGAGATAAAGAGCATAAGGAGGGCTGGGGAAAGGGCACAGAGCTAAAGAGGTGACAGGCACATCTGCTGGATGGATGAGGGAGCAGTTAATGAGGGGACTGGCTAAGTGAAGGGAAAAGGAAAGAAAATATTTGAAGGAAACATTCAAATTCTCAGCAAGATCTCAAAAAGGGAGGTAGAAGGGGGACACAAAATGTTCCTGTACCCATGATGCTCCAAAATGTTCTGCCCCCATGATGGCAGTGCTGGATGGGGCAGTTGTTTTAGGAAAACTGGCTCCAATTCCACAACAAAAGCAAGCAGTGGGAGAGCACACTGGGGATCAGATGTTCTCAGCTAAGGATGGCCAAGTTCTGTGCCTGGTTTATTTACAGGACGAATCAAAACCACCAAGGTCTGCTAGAGTGGAAAAGCAATGCCCTGGAATTGGCCATGAGCTGGGAATGGAACAGGAGCTCCTGCTCAGGAAACAGCTCTGGCAGTGCAAGGAGGGCTCTCAAATGGCTCCAGCCCTGCCCTGAACCCCATAACAGCTCTCTCACCTCAGTCCTGGCCATGCTGCTGCTTTGGGAAGTTGCACAAAAGAACAGTGCAAAGGGAAATGTTGGAATCTGTAAAAGCCAGAAACACCTGAGCAGTAATGGCATTTCTAAGGCTTAAAGAAATCTGTGCTCAGTAGCCTAAGACTGAATTTTTGGGTTTTTGAGAACTGCTCTGAGGATCTAACACCCACACCCTGCAGCACTGTACCAAAGCAAAAGGCTTTCTGGAAAACATTCCTGAGGGAATGCTGCCAGCTGCATTCCCACTCCTCTCTACTGCTCTTCCCAGAACCTGGAGAGCTCTGACAGCCACTGGAACAGGGCACAGGACAATCAGCAGGAACAGTGCTGAGACACAAGCACTGCCCTGGCAACCACAGCCGCTTGTTTTGCCTCTTGCAGGTGAATCTCTGCTCCTCCTTCCTTCTGCTTTCTCAGGCTGCTCCCAAGGCAGCTTCCACTAAAGATTCTCTGCTTTCAGGGCTGTCACACGCCGCAGATCTCAACACTCAGTATATTTCTAAGTGGTGAAAAACAATTCAATGTGCAAATCCAACACAGAATGTAAGCAGGAAGACTTAAAAGTGCAAAAGGTGATTTGTTTTTAAAGAGAAACTCAGGGAAAAGGCCTGACAGACAGTAGTGAGAGCCATTTTTGAAACAGGCTTGGGAATGAGTGACAGAAAATCCTCTAGCACAGAGTTTTCTCAGCATCCTGCAGACCTGCCACTGTGCTTGGCTCACAGACAGCTGGATCCACTTCAGAACACACTGACTTGGAGAGAGGTACTTCCACAAGGAGCATCCAGGACTGAGTCTGGGCTGTTAGATTCATCCACTATTCCTGCTATTAACAGCAAACCATCCATTATTTTGTCCAGACAGAGCAATGGATCAAGGACAGCGCCAATTGGAAAGCACCAAAGGAGCTTTCCAATAAACATTTAAAATAAAAATAAAAGAAATGTCTCTGGCCAGGTACAAGTTCTGATAACAACCAGCCCTGGGCTGTAAAAAATGAAGACTATCAGACAGAGCAGGAGTAGAAAGTGAAAAAGCTAATGACTACTGGACAAGTTTCCTAACTAACTCAACATCAGGTGCCTTTTAGGTGTCCTTCAGGACACTTCCTCTGACAGACACACAGTCATGTACAAAGCATTTAACCCCTGTTCTACTTTACCCAGATGAAAATGACTGTTTGAAAACCAAAAAAGTCCTCCCTAAAGTGCTCTGATGAGGTAAATGTAACACACTAGGTGAGTCTGTGCCATTCAGCTGCTTCCTGGATATTTTCCATTCAGAAAATACACAGCCCTGACAGAAGAACCTTGCTAATCCCCACAATTAGCTGCTCAGGAGGGTCTGGCTACTCCTGCCCACCCTGCCCAGTTATGGACCTGCCCATAACTTGCTGTTGTGCATCCCCATATTCATCTGATCTCTCCACTGGAGCAGGTTTTACAGGTTTTACAGCAAGATGGAAAAACAAATCCCATAAATCCTCTGTTTGGATAATTTCTGACTGCTTACATATCAACCCAAACCATCTTTAGAGGACTGAAAAGCCAATTCCACTCCTCCAGACTCTCTTTCCACTTACCTCCTGATCTGTCTTGTTTCTGCAAACCCTCTGCAGAGTGGACTTTGATTTGGGTGACTCTGCGTGGGTAGCCACAAAGGAGACTCCAACACGTCATTTTAGGCCTATCTGCCTTCATCTCCCTGAAAAATCATGGAAAAAGCAACCTAAGCAAAGAATGTCAAGCAAACAATCAATGGTTGTGGAAATCTGGCTTTTTTAGAACATGAGATTTGTAGTTTTTCCTCATCTGCCATTTTTGAATTCTGTGGTGCAGAAATGAGAGATGTAAGAAATAAAAATAGAGCAAAGCAAAGTAAAACAAATTTGTGTTATCTTTTGCATGGAAACAAAAGTGTTGGAAAAAAACCCCAATTTTAAATAGTGGAAAATACTATCAAGTGAAGAAATAAATGCAGTGGTCCTGATTCATGAAGCACTGGTTCTACTCTTTCTGCAGCCACTGCTTTCAGAGGAGATGGCCACAGAAACAAGTATCAGCTGTAGCCACAAGCACCAGTGCTCGGTGTCCTGACCTAGAGCTGGGGACCACTACAAGAACTGAACTAAAAAGGGTCATGTTGGATCATCCAACATGAGTCTAACTAAACATTTCCTGACCATGCACAAACCTGGATATTCTCAGAGGTGTTCCTGATGTCTCCTGGGCCCAGTTCTGGAGCCACATGAGCCAGGGAGTTGGAGGACAACTTGGCAACCCCTTCCATGGAGCTGCAGCCTGTGGGCCAAGGAGGATCTATCTCCTGCAGCTGTGAGCGGTACCCACCTGAGTTTTGAGGGGACATCTGTGTAGAGCCTGAGGATGAATTTTGTGGGGACACCTGGGATGTAGGTGGTTGGGACCAGGACGTAGCGGCCTTGCTGGAGGGTCCTCCTCAGGAACACGCTGCGTGTGTTGGAGTAGGGAGATGTGGCCACTCTCTCCTGCACTGTGAGCTTGTGCAGCCTGTACCTCCTGTTGTCCTCCACCTGCAGCAGGAGAGGGGTTAGTGCCAGCAGGGACAGCAGGACTAAGGGCAGGGTTCTCTTTGAGCACCACACAGCTTTTCACCCAACGAGACAAATCGTTTGGCAAGTGTTTTCTCATCCAGTTAAGCTGTGGCAGGTGAAAGTTTGGGGCTGGCAAAGACAGGAGCCCACCGAAAGAGATGATGTGATGCTGCTGCAGAGATGGACACTCAGCCCAAGGACTGCACCTGCTCAGGCAAGGCTGGGATCCCATGGAAGAGGTTTTACAGTGACTTCTGTCAGCCAGACAGAAGTTTGATAAGAGGATCCATGTTGACCCCTGAAAGAATTCTCTACCAAGGTCGTTGACATTGAAACCATAAAGAAAGAAGGATAAATAAGAGAAACCTGCAGCTGCCTATCCCAATAGGCACTTTGTCTTTCCTGACCAATGAGTAAAGTTATGAGCTTTGTAAGAATGTATAAAAAGCATGCATGCTATAAAAAAAAGTTGGAAGCCTTCTGGAAATGGAGAGTGTTGCTTTGTATTGTGACTGTCTCAACTACAACAAGATCCCTCTGCCTCCCTTCTCTAGCCTTTCACAGCAGGCTCCCAGTCCAGATGCACACAGCTGGGTTTTCCTTGCCCTTTCCTGAATACAAAAGCCACAGAATAACCATGCATGTTTTGTTCTAAGCCCTGAAGTTGTGCTTAATTCTTAACATCCCCTCCAGGGGACTGGTATTGCCAGAGCTCAGTTAAAATCTAAGCCCCTCTCTCAAGCAGCTCTTGGGACAAAGGCAGCCCTTCACTCTTTTCTGACAGCTCTCTTCCCAAGCCCTTTAGTCATGCTAATGAGCCTGGTGTGTTAGAATATATCTAAAATAGAAAAATTATTGACCAGAAATAAAAATAGAGCACTGAATCTTTTAGGAAGGTGTGATTTTCTTTTTAAAGCCTTTCCAAATTACAGGCATGAGCAAGGGAAATTATTCTGCTTTTCTGCACTTTTCAATATATGCGGTTAACAGGTGATTGGCAAATGAGTAGGTGTGATGCAGATGTCAGCAGATCTAACCAACTGCTAAAAATTGACTTTTTTTTTTAGGGTAGGGCCATAGATTTAATGTAGTCCCAGGAGCTGTAGCAACAGATGACAGGACTACCCCAACCCTCAGTGAAAGAGTAGAAAAATTGCTGTTTCTTTGCTTCCCTCCTCTGAGTTTGAGTGTTTTCATTTTATTCAATTTGCCTTGAGAGTGCAATTAAATTACCTTTTGGGATCCCTGTGGTTCCTTTTCCCATATATTCATTTCCTGCTCACCAGTCCAGCTTTTGAAAATACTTTTCTCTAAGTGGCAACAGAAAAACTGCAGACTTTTCAACCTCATTCTCCTGGCTGTATTTGCTGGTAAAATGGAGGCAGAAGAAGGAGAAAAACCCTCCATGTTTTAAGTATTGATATAATTTTGCCTTTCTCTAGAAAGTTTTGGGGTAGGAAAAACACTTTAAATCATTTTGCAAGGGGCAAAAATTATTTAGTTTGAATAAATGAAATTTATTCAAACGGAGTTTGAGCTGAACTAAAATCAGTTGAGTTCCCATGGCTGAGTGCAGTACCCACACAAAGTCTGGGCACAGAGCCAGACCCCAGGATAATCCTGGTATATTATCTGAAGATCCATTTTCAAAGTAGGAACTACCAGAGTGAGTGCCCAGACCCCACAGACAGTAACAGAAGTTGCAGTCTGAACTTGCAAGTGCTGGGAGAGAGAAGGGCAGGAAGGTAGGAAAGGGAGTAGGAATGGATGAACAGATCAACTGATTACCTAGATCTACCTATCTTGAGATAGATCTCTGGCTGCCAAAGATCTCGCTGTCAGGGTGAAGCAGGACTGAGCAAACTGAACAAACTGTGCACCAGGAGCACAGCTGGCTGCCTACCTTGAGGATTTCAAAGCCAATTGTGATGTTGTCTCCTTTCCCTTCTTTCTTGTACTTGCGGCGATCCTCCTGCTGTAAGGACACCAACACTTTGTCCTGGGCCTTCTTAACATCAAAGAGGTACTGGGGGGAGAGAGAAGAGCTGTTGGAATTGCCTCGGGAGGCTGAGGGTAAAGCCATCACCAGGGAAATATGTTGTTTTAGGTTGAAAACGGGGATGTGTATTCTATGCCATCTGTCAGAGCTGGGGCAGTTCTCTGCTGTTCATGGGGCAGTTTTTTCTTTATCTCTCCCACAGCCAATCCTCCCTCCAGGAGATCTCTGCTGTCCATGGCCACTGAGTGTCCCTGCAGGGCTGATCAAATTCCATCATCCCATGGGAGATGCTCTGCCCAGGGCAGGAGCCCAGCATTCCTACCTGGATACAATCTGACCCTGGAACAGCACAGCAGCCTTTGCCCCCTGCATTCCCAGAGGAGCAGCTTTCTGCTCCCTGCATTCCCAGAGGAGCAGCTTTCTGCTCCCTGCATTCCCAGAGGAATTCCAGGCCCATCTCCAGCAGCCCTGGAGCTTCAGAGGAAGATTCCACCCTTGTCCAGGATCCCTGCTCCAGCAGAAGCACAGCTGGCCCTGCAGGAGGGCTGAGCCACCATGGGATGGGACTGTGCCACCACCCTGACCCACAGCGGGGCAGCTCCTGCTCTGACTCTGGCAGAGGTTGGTTTTGTATTACTGCATTTGTATTTTTATTTTTAGTTTTCCTAGTAAGGAGCTGTTATTCCTACTCCCATATCTTTGCCTGAGAGCCCCTTAATTTCAAATTTATAACAATTCACAGGGAGGGGGTTTATATTTTCCATTTCAGGGGAGGCTCCTGCTTCCTTAGCAGACACCTGGCTTTTCAAACCAAGACATATGTTTGTATAAAGGAGACAAATGAAAATACATTTTGGGGGAGGAAGGAGAATTCTCCGTGGAAAAGACATTCCCAACAATTCACAGCTGGAAAATGAATGCTAATAATAAGGATCTTAAAATCGAAAGTATCAGGTAAATAAAAGGTATTGATGAAAGTGGTAATCTTAGTGATGGGACGTGTGGAATGACCTTAAGGTGAAGCAACGTAGGTTTAGACTGGATGTTAGGAAAAAATTCTTCCCTGTGAGAGTGGGGAGGCCCTGGCACAGGGTGCCCAGAGCAGCTCTGGCTGGCTCTGGATCCCTGGCAGTGCCCAAGGCCAGGCTGGATGGGGCTTGGAACACCCTGGGACAGTGGAAGGTGTCCCCCTCAGGGCAGGGGGTGGATTGAGGATTGAGATGAGCTTTAAGGTCCCTGCCAACCCAAACCATTCCATGACTCTCTGATTCTGTGAACTCACATAAAAGACAGCCTGGGACAAAGCTATAAAATAACTGGAGTCAGCAGGAGGATGCCTCACTTGAAAGCAAAAGACAAAATATTAAGTTTTATTTAGCTATAAATTAGAAATGAGATTAAAAAATAAACCAACAGACTCCACATGGGGTCTTAGATAATTTTTGACTCTCCTTTTAACTAAACAGTGCCTGTAAATTTCAAACATCTTTATATAGGGCCTGCAAATGAAGGAATCTTTCAAATCTTATTTAAAGGCACTTTGTTCTGCATCTGCAGTTCCTATTTAATGTGAGAATGACAGGAATGCTAATTTTTGACTTCTCAGTTTTCCTGAATACCCAGTAAAAACAGCTAAGAAGGACTCCTGCACCTCTAACAGACAGATATTTTATCCAACCTGTTTACTGTAAACTCGAGTCACCTTGGGTTTAAGACAAATCAAAGGAATTTATCTCAAGTTTAAGCAGCAGTTCCCATCTTTCTAAATCTGACTTGAACAGTTACATTATTAAAAATCACTACCAGACCAGGTCATAAATATGAACAAAAGAAGGTCAGACAGGTGTTTCTTTATATGATAAGGAATTTAATTAATTTGCTCATTATTAGAGACTCCTTTAAATTTTGCTTTGTGCATGCAGAGGGCAAATCTGAGTTGTCAGGACCAGAGGAGGGAAGAGGACATTATTTACCCCAATAATGGACAGATGCTGTACTCTCCCATCCTCAAAGACATTTAAATGTGAAGAAAATAAATAGAAACATAAACCTGCAGCAGTACACAGCTGGGTACCATGTGCACCACATGTTCTGATTTAAGCACAAATTCCCTGGCAGCATGGAGAGGAACCTCATCATTGGTTCAACTCCCCCCTCCCTTTTCCTTTGACTGCTGCTAAAACACAAATTACTGAGCTTTGCTCTGAGGTAGATACTGAGATTGCCTTGGCTACAGAACCATCCACATCCCTCTGCCTGGGAGCTCTGCTGGGCAAGGCCCCATCACAAGCTCTGATGTGTGTTTTTATCACTTACTGCAGCAGAGAAAGCACAGGGCCCTGGGAGAGTCCCAGGGGTTGTAAGAGAACCTAGAAAGTGAGATATTCAGATGCAGCAACACCCAGTAAGGCACATTTTAATTCTTGTCCCTGCTGAGCCATACACAGGTTACCCCCCCAGGCAGCCCAGGGTGCTCCAAGGCCATGGAGGGGTGGAAGGGGCAACAAGTGGAACCAGGAAAGTCCTCGTGGTCTGGTGACAGCTCTGCAGCTGTGACCTTCTTCTGATGGCACTTCAGCTGTCCCAATGGGTAATGATCTAGAAGTCAGCAGGTGACTGTTGAATACACAAATACTTGGCTGCAATTGCCTTATCGAAGGGACTGGAAGTGGCACAATCCCTCCCTGCACAGATAAACCTCACAGGAGGCCTCAGTGCCAGGAGAACAGAGAGATTATCTCTAGATTATGGTGGGTGTGCCACAGTAACCTGTAATGGCCCTAAGATAACAGAAATGTGTTCCAGCACTGCTGCTAAGAGCCTTTTAATCAACTGGCCCAGAGATAACACTGGAATGCCTTCCACTCCATCAGGCATTGCACTCAGCTGCAACTGTGCATTTTGTTCTCTGTGACAGCTAAACACTTAAAAATGAGACCAGACAAGCTCTTGGAACACATCCAGAATCTCCCAGGGCAGTACCTGAATTACATCACCCCCTGGAAATGAGGCACTGACAGAAGGCAGAGCAGTGAAGAACTGCAGGGTGAGCTGGGAACCTGAGATCTGATGTGAGCAGCAGAGGCTGCACTGCTCCAGCATCCTGCTCTGAAAACACAGGCTGCAGGCAGAAACCTCCCTTGCAAGTGCAGAGAAGCAGATGCAAAAAAATCTTTAATTAATCTAGACAGAAAGATCCATTCTCAAAGTAGGAACTGCCAGAGTGAGTGCCCAGACCCCACAGACAGTAACAGAAGTTGTAGGTCTGAATTTGCAAGTGCTGGGAGAGAGAAGGGTAGGCAGGTGGGAAAGGGAGTAGGAATGGATGAACAGATCAACTGAATAGCTTGAAAGGACCAGGTAGGATGAGACAAAGAAAATTCCATAATGCTGATGAGAGGGTGAGTTTGGGAAAGAGATCAGGTACTTCCAGAATCTTACATTAATGCCAAGGGATACTAACTAAATACAGTGGATCAAATCCCCAAGCTGTTTAACAGGGTTAAGTGAGTTCTGTCATTAGAAAATCAGACTTGCTGCCTTTCTATGACTGGGAAAATGAAAGAAGTCCAGGCAAGACGTCAGTAATTGTCGTGTGTGTGTGACTCACCAGCCCCAAGCATGATCAGTCCTAAATAAAGACCTAAACCCTTCTGAGAAATTGCACCAAAGTCACTGAAACATGCAGTACACAGTACACTCACAGGGTAATGAGATTTTTGTCTTGTAGTCACTGCCAACTCCTAAACAGGGTGGATACTTCAGGAGCCCCAGCTAAAGTGGGTACACTTCAATACCTCACAAAACTTCCCACCTGGGGGTTCTGCAGGAAGGTCTCTGTTATCAAATACCTCACAAAACACAGGGGCTCCCACCTGGGGGTTCTGCAGGAAGGTCTCTTTTATCAAATACCTCACAAAACACAGGGGGTCCCACCTGGGGGTTCTGCAGGAAGGTCTCTTTGTTATCAAAGCAGCCCCCAGATCGGTTCAGCAGGGGCTCTGGATGCTTTGCCCAAGCCCCATATATCATTTCCTTCTCCCAGGTCTTGTGGAGGCTGAAGCAGGAGGTGTTCACAGTCCTGCAGATGTCCACATCTGTGAAATTCTTACACCAGTCCTCAAACGTCATCCTGCTCCAGGGAACACCAGGGAAGTCAATGGTTTGTTTAAGAACAAACAGTGATATTCACACAAAGAGCCAAAGCAAAACACAAAATCTTCCAGTAATTTGAAGAGGAGGCATTGCTCAGCTGTCCAGGGGACAAACTGATTCACTGGAAAGCTTTACATGTGGAAATACTCATGAAACCACAATCACAGAGTTTTAATTCAGAGCAGCACCACTCAGTGTTTGGTCAGATCAGGATCTGTCCTGTTGCATCTCCTAAGCCTAAAGGACTGCTTGAACCTCCCAGGCTGGATTTGATAACACATTTTACAAAGGCCAAAGAGATCACCTGCAATTAAAGCAGGATCTACTCCTCATTATTACAGTCCTTATTCTCACATCTGTCTCTGAGCACAACTCAAACATCTGCCCTCTGGACAGAGCTTTTCTTTAACCCCATCTCACCTGTGCCTGCTAAAGGAATGGGCTGGACTGCAGAGCAACTGAAAACCAGCTTGGCTCTTTGAATTACCATCATGGCCTGGCTTCTTCATGGCCCAGAGCCAAACCCTGCAGCTGCCAGCCCTGACAAAGCCAATAGAATTATTTTCACTCTGAGCCCTGCCAGCTCACATGATGCAATATTGATCATCTCCTGAAGGAGCTGCTGGGCTAAGGATCTAAGCTTTAAGCAAGGTCAAAATTAATAGAGCTCTAGACATTGTATAGAGAATGAACACTTGGAAAACACCAACAAATATCAAAATTCACTGGATGCAACTCTATTTTTAGATGCCTCAGCCATGGCTGACCTACAGACAGGCATAATACTCAGTAAAAAGAGTGTGAAATGCACATGGTACTTTCTCAGATATTTTTGCCCATTTCAAAACTTAACTGGTCTAAACAGTGCTCAATATTGGGCACTGTGTCATGTAAACCAGTACATATTCTCCTGGTTTCTGAGAGATTATCCTAAATATAGGTAATAGATTCTGAGGGCTACTAATTTTGTTCTACTAGTTTTAAATCCATTCTTATTATTCTTCCCTGTCATCCCTTGGGAGTTTGAAAGAAACAGACCTTGGCATAACTTTACCCATCTGTTTTTGAAGCTGTTAAATGGCAGATTAATGACAGTAACTCAGTGTAGCCAGTGTCTCCAAATCCTCCTCGTCACTCCCACTCACCAGAACTCTCCATCATTCTCAACAGTGAGCCCCAAATTCTTGCGCTCAGAATCGCTGACTTTCTTCCACTCTTCAGAACTAAAAGGAAATAATTAAAAAAAAAAAGAGAGAAAAAAAATTGAAAACAATAAAGATTATTAATAACTTAAAATAAAAACCCTCACCTGGAAAAAAATTGCAGTAAAAATCTCTCCTGGTCCATGGTTTTAAAAAGAATATTAGAGTACTGAAAGGGCAGATGATATTGATGAAAGTGTGAGGCTTTCAGGAGGAGTTCTAAAACATTAATTGATTTGAAAGCTACTAAAAAAGAAAGAGATTAATAGGAAATAGGCTCAACTAGAGCAGAACTTTATTGATTTCCTTTGTCACACCCTCCATTAGGACTCTTAAACACTTAAACAGCTGGTTTCCAAGGTCACAGGAGATTGACTCCATTCCCTGAAGGCCCCTCAAATGAAACCTGGTTTTCCTCCTCGGGAGCTTATTGAACGCTTCACTTAGACTAGAGTATTCTCTTTGTCTTTTAATCACCTTAATAAAACAGGCCTGAGGTCTGAGATTTCCCCGGGGGGCCTTTGAGAAGAAACTGCTGGAGCCAGAGCACAGTGTCCAGTTTGCAGAGGAATATTGCAGTGCACAGACCCTTCAGGCACACAGCCCCTGCAGG
Organism: Motacilla alba alba; assembly: GCF_015832195.1. Taxonomy (NCBI): domain Eukaryota; kingdom Metazoa; phylum Chordata; class Aves; order Passeriformes; family Motacillidae; genus Motacilla; species Motacilla alba. The sequence continues at coordinate 16,993,940 of NC_052045.1, read as the reverse complement.
CACCTGCTGCTGCAGGGGAGCACCGACCCCAAATTCCAGCAGCCTCCTGCTGAAACCCAAAACCCTGCTCCTGGTGGGTTACACCAGACAAACAGAGCCACAGCTCCCCCCTGCCCCTCCAAAAGCACCTGGAAGCTAAAGCTGAAGGAGGCTGGAAGGCGGGATGGAGGCTGCTCACCCTAACAGCCATTTTCTTAACCTAGTTGGAAATTGTCAATTTAATTCTGCTAGACCAAAAGCCATGGGCCACTGTCAGAGTCCTCAGTGCTGGCATGAGTGGCAGCTGTGCCAGGCTACTGGAGAACCCTAGGGGCTTCAGTTAAACAAGACACAGCAGCTCTTTTGTGCATTCTCTGCATCTCACCCAGACCAATCTCTCTGAAAGTAGTAGATTTTTGCTAGCTAAAGCATGGATTATAAGAAATTAATAGGCTGCTGTTAAGAACACTGCAATGTTAAATACTAAATGCTAGCTGGTGAGCCCAGAGCTGAACTGTCACATATTTTTCGTGTATAAATCACCCATGATAGGAGACATCCCCTCCAGCAACCATTTCTCTGGCTGTGGAGCTACCTGCTAAGCCCATGGCTTAGAAAGAAAATTCATTAGAAAGTTATTAGAAAGAAATCACAAATATGGCACTTTTACAGCATTTTTCACCAGTCACTTAAATTATCTACAAGACTTTTACCACACCCAGCAGCTGGAAATGACAGATGAGAAACTGAATCACAGACACACTTGGTGGTGAAGCTGGGAACGAGCCTCATGTTCTTGACTCCTGAGCTATTTTTCTTCCCATGTTCCAGTGGGCCAGAAGAATGATATAAACAGTAAATAAGGTCCAGGGAGCCATGGACACTTCCAGGACATACTCATTTTCTCAGAGGAAAATGGGCAGAAATGGCACAGAGGTTTAGCCATCTGTGAGTATGGGTGTGTCCCACCAGTGTTTACCCACAAATTGCAGTGCCGCAGCACAGCTTCACCCTTTGACACTGGGTTTGCAGCTCTTACCTGTCACTCCAAGCACCGTGCCATTCTTTTTTGCCCCAGGGATTCCTCAGCCTGATCATGAACAGCTTTTCTGCCTTGAAGGAGAACACCAGGCTCTCCCCGAGGCGCAGCTTCCTGATGGCAGTCACGGAGTAGGCATGGCCCACGATCAGCCCCTTCTCTGTCTCTGCTTCACTGGGCCGCCCAGGGGACTCCTTGGGCATGAAAAATGACAATTAAACAAAAAGAACTCTCATCTCTGAGGAACCTGATGTGGCAGCAGCTCTCTGGCCACAGAGAGAAACAGACAACTTTCCCAGGCATTGTTCTGGGAAGGGCTGTGAGAAGATCAGAGAAAAGAATGAGAAATTACAATTACAAAACAATTCTTATCTTCACTTGCTGCACCTGGTGTTGTGAACATGGGGAATGTGTTATGGAGATTTGTTTACAGACCCTTCAGGCACACAGCCCTTGCAGGCTGTGGTTTCTTAATTAGCCAATGGTGATGGTGGTTTAACTAAAGGACCAAAGGGAATAAGAAGTATATTCCCTAGCAAACTAGGGAATAAAAAGTCTGGGTTTCTTAATAAAGAAATTATCAGCCTTCTGAAATACATGGAGTCTATATCAATTATTACCTGGATGGGGACCTGTTGTGCTGACAATCTGACAGCTCCACGTTCAAGGGGAAAGATAAGAAAAATTTGGTTTTCATTCTCTTCCTGAGTGATTTTACTGTACATAATAATAACAGCACTGGGAATCAGAACTAGGAGCTCACTAGTGTGGTGTTGTTAGTGCCAGACAATCCCAGGGCACAGGGGAATCCTGCCTGCTGCAGCCAGTCTGTCTCCTCCTGGCCTCAGAGCTAGAGACAGGGCTGATGGAGAATCAGCCCTCCCAAAATCTTGGCATCTCTACCAAATGGCTCTTCTGGACACTGATGGCTGTGCCCAGACTGTCTGGGGTGTCCTCACCTGGACACTCATGAATTTTGCTGGTGATCCAATGCTTGTTCTTGTGTTGGAATAAATATGATACCCAGGAAGAACTACTGGCAGTGGGTAAAAATGGGAGAGCACAGGCACAAGTAAAAAGGCTTCCAAGCTATTTATGAAGCCTGCCCTGTACCTCACTCACTCCTGGCAGGGCTCTCTTATGTGGCAAAGGGAAGATCTGTAGGATGCTTTGGGAACTGGGTTTGCTCATCATAAACTCCCATAAGAATCCCAGTTTCCAGCAATGATCAGGCTGTCCCTAAACTAACCCTAAACTGTCCTGTTTGATGACCTAGGCCTGATCAGATGCTGATCTAAGAATACATAAACATAGTCGAGCTCTGAAAAAGAGCACAATTTCATTTAGTGCATCCAAATCTCCTGATCTGAATCCAAAAAAGCAGCACCATACAAAGATGTTGGAGTTGTTTTGATGGTCCTGAATCCAGATTCTCCTCACCCTCACTGAATCCAACCAAGCCACCCTTGAGTCTCTCTCCTCTATCACCCATATGGGCTATCACCCACAGGGCCTGGAAACACTCATTCCCTTGGACATCAAGGGAGGAAGATTTGACTTAGTGCAGATCCTTGTGTGTAAACTTGTAATTACTTAATTAATACTCAATCAAGCCTTGGCTGGGGTGGAGAGAGCAAGAGGTATGGCCTCGTGTTGTTACTAATGTAAATATTTAATTATAAATATGTTTTTATCATTGCACATTAATATATTAGTACAAATATATGAATATTTAAATATAAACAAAGACTTACCACAGGTATGAAAAGCACATAATATTTCCTCAGATATTTTTACCCATTTCAAAATTTAACTGGTTTAAACAGACAAGGTCCTTGTCCTAAGGCAAATGTTGCACTGATACAACAGCGCTCAGTCCCCAAAGGTAAGAAATCACATTAAAAAAAAAAAAAGGGTGGGGGGGGAAGGAGAATTCCTATTATTCCTATTAAGTTGGAACTGACAGATGGGCTGGCAACTGTGAGAGTGTCACCAAGGCCTCTGTGCCCTCGCCAACAAGAGCTCCCAGAGAATCAGCTCAAGTGTTCCCCAGCCTGGCTGACATCCCCCTGGCTCTGGGCTCCCTCCAGTGTAACACTTTCACTGGCATTTTCACAACTAAAAGCAAACAAGGAGTCCTTGACAGCACAGGAGTCTGTAACTTCTCCTGCTGCCTTTATCACCCCCCAGGCTTTTCTCACTGCTGGCCTTTCCCACCTCATTCTGAAGATACTTATTTATTTCGTTATTCAAATGAGATGGTGAAGCATCTCCTGTCTGTTCCGATTTCCAAATGGTGATGCTCAGGGCCATTCTGTAATCCAAGGCAAATGATGACATGTTTGTAAGGCAGCAATGAAGCCCCTTGAGTATTAAATATTCTACACCTAGCAAGCTCCACGGGGTGTTTATTGTATCAAAAAGTGACAAATGCAGGCAAACTTAGGAATGGCCTCTCTGTAATAAATGCTTAGAAGCATTTGTGTTTAATTTGGAAGGCAGAAACATAATGCCAGGAATCAGTGGAAGCATTACAACTGCCTAATTAATTGCTTTTTAAAATACAGCTCCCTGTATCCAGGTCAATCACCTCATCAAATTCTTGTTAAGAAACAGAACTGCTCTAGCATTTGGGAGCAGCCCATCATTCTGGAAACAATGTCTGCAGTAACAAATCACACCAGTCTGCTATGCCAGCCTGCTCTGAACAAATCAGATGGAATTCTTTCAAATAAAAATTCAGGCCTTATGAAAAAAAAAGGTAAAACAAAACCCAAAGACCTTGAAGCTTTTGTTTCTGAGCTGTTTCCTGATGTTGCTGGAAGGGACAGGCCCTGTTCTATCCCAGGGTAAAGTTTGTGTCCCAGAAGGTACCAGGTGTATGGAATTCAGGGCACCCCCGACGTGGGAAATGACTGGCATCTGACCCCATTGATTCAGAAGGCTGAACAACTGCTTTATTAAAACTACCTATATCACATTAATACTATATTATAACTGTACTAAAGAGATACTGTACTATATTAAAGAGATACTAAAGAACACTAAAGAAAAACCCGTGACTGTCTGAGACAGCCAGGACACAGCTTTGAGCCAATTGGCCAAGGAATCAAAACAATCCTCAGTAGAATCCAACTGACAAATCACTTCAGGTAAACAATCTTCCTAACACATTCCACATGTGCAAAAACAACAGGAGCACACAATAGAGATAAGAATTGTTTTCTCTTCTCCTCTGTGCTTCTCACTGCCTTCCCAGGAAAAATCCTGTGTGGATTTGGGAAAGCTTGTGCCTACTGCTTTCTGTGAAGAGAGCTGAGGCCACACCAGGTGCTCCTCTTTGGTGCCAGGCCCTGATACAGGACACTGCATGGCCAGGGCCAGATCAGGTAACATTCTCAGGAACCTCCAAAACCAGCTGATTTTCTGCTGTTCTTGACAATTCCACGACTCTCTTCATATTTGCAAGAATTTCTGAATGAATCATCTTCATTCACAGACAGGAAAATTAAAGCAAAATGTTTAAGTGATTGAAGTAAGATCAGCCTTAGCTAAGGCCTTAAACTGAAGCAGGGGCTGTGGTTGGAAGATGCTGAAGTGCACTTAGATGCCAACCCTGCAGCTCTTAGAAAATGATCCCTTTTCTGTGGGCTGCTGGATTAATGGTTCACAATAAATGATTTTAAAAATCATTTAAAAGCAATCTTTTAGGAAATATTCAGGTGTCGTTGCAGTTTGTTAGCCCTTCACATATGATAACAGCTTTGGACAAGGTGAAGATTTCAGCACTATCCAGCCAGGGCCTGACATTGCAGACTTACAATGGAGTTTCTTACAATTAACAATGGAGTTAGTTACAATTAACAATGGAGTTAATTACTCCTCCTTACAGAAGGAGAGTTCAGTCCAGCTGTCAATGGTTTGCCTCCTGTGGCCAGGGGCTGGACCGTGGGTGCTTTGTGAAGCCCAGAGCATCCTTTGGGAGCTGTCATTCATCCATCTTCTAGCACAGGACTGGAGAGGGGTAAATCTTCCTCGGAAACCATCCCCTCTCTACTGGCTAAGGGAACTTCAGGGCCATGGGCTCCTAATGCAGGCACTGAGTTACCTGAGCCCCCCATGAGCCAGCAGAGGCAAGGTCTGCAGATTAATGCCAGTGGGGAGATTATTCAATATATTGACTATATTGAATATATTCAATATCTAATAGTATTACCTGAATAACCAGGTGAGCTCAGCCTTTCAGCTCAGCTCCACTGTTACTCTGGGCTGCACTGACACAACCAAAGTCAAGAAGTCTCAGCAGCTCTGTGCCAGAACTGTTTTCTCTAAAGAGATTTGTCTAAGAAATAAAGCAGTTGAATGCTGCTATCTGCTCTGTAAACTAAGCCAATTCACAACTGTGACCATTCAGAAAAAAGAATTTCAGACACACTGTGAAGTGGCAGCACAAGCAGTTGTGATTGTATTTAGTGGCTCCTGGAGTTGGAAGCACTTGCTAGATTTCTCCTTACAAAGCTTTTCCAAACATGCAAAGGAAGGACAAAGTCAATATCCTAATAATGGTATTTCTTTCAGAATATTTTCACTGAAATAAACCATTAAAATCCATCTCTCTGTACTCACTGAAATGGAGCAGCTGATGAACCCTCCTCTTTTATACACTTTCATCAAGTCTTCAAACAGCTTCATCTGCTCAGAAATAACCTCACCATATTTGCCCTCTTCCAAATTAATGGATTCTGCCACTGCTCCAGTGAAATCCACCAGGGCTTCTGCAGCACAGCCTCCATCCAGGGCTTGGTAGGATCCAGCCAGCCTGGGGGCGACACAGAACATTCTCAGTTTACAGGGGGCTGGAACAAGTGCTCTAATTTGGCTTGAATGTAGGGAACATGTTTGTGTCTCACCAAGGGGAAAACAGAACAGAACAAAACAGCCTGAGCAAACTGCAGATAAATCTTCCCTGGTTTCTAGGATCCTTAAGGATTTGGGCTGCTGAAGTAGACAGTATTGCAGTCATATATGATTTTAACAGAGATTAAAGAAGGAGTTTTCAGTCTTTTTTAGGTTCTCTACCAGCAGCAAAACTAAAACCTATGGGAAGTCTGACAGAATTGAAAGACAAATCAGACAAAGGGACAACACTGAGGAGTACAAGGACAACAAACCAGCTCGTACTTAGCATAAGCTTTCTCCAGCAAAGCACTCCAGAATTCATTTCTCACGTTGGAACGGCAGTAGATGAGCTCCCCATTCTCTGTTGGCAGCAGATCATCCACCACCACCTCTGTCCACTCTCCAAAGCGCCAGAAGCGGAAACGGAAAATCCCAGCGTATTTCCTTGGGTTTTTGGGGTCCCACTCCTGCTCATTATAGTCCGGAATCACCTGAGAAACCATGGAAGGGTGTGAAAAACGCCAAATCTCTTGGTTTTAGAATTTTAAAAGTTTAATAGCAATAAAATGGTTATAAAAATAGTAATATAATTAGAGTAATAAAAATGTGAACAATTGGGATTAGGACAATGCGAGACAATAAAAACAAAGAGTTACGGACGGTCCGGGTACCTCTTTCTGGGCAAAATAAGCCCAAAAAAGGACACAGGTTAACAGAGGATTAACCCTTAAAAGCAACAGCCTGTTGCATATTCATACAGAATCACAAAATCACAGAATAATGAGGTTGGAAGAGACCTCTAAGATCATCAAGTCCAACCTATGCTCTAGCACCTCAACTAGACTATAGCACCAAGTGCCATGTCCAGTCTTTTTTTTAAACACATCCACAGATGGTGATTCTACCACCTCTCTGGGAAGACAATTCCAGTATTTTATTATTCTTTCAGTGAAAAATTTTTTCCTTATATCCAATCTGTACCTTCCCTGACATAGCTTGAGACTGTGTCCTTGTGTTCTGTCACTTGCTGCCCAGTGGAAGAGACCGACCCCACCTGTCTACAACCTCCCTTCAGGAAGTTGTGGAGAGCAACAAGGTCACCTCTAAGCCTCCTCTTCTCCAGGCTAAACAACCCCAGCTCCTTCCAACGTTCCTCACAGGGCTTGTTCCAAGCCCCTCACCAGCCTTGTTGCCCTCATACATCTCATCCATGATGCATAAATTCCATTCAAACAAAGGATTCTGTCTGGTCAATGTCAGCTTCTTCCTCTGAATCCTGAGGCGTCTTCAGGGCTGAGCGAGGTGGGAAGAAGTTTCTTCTGATAATGGAGCAATAAATTCTTTTTCTCTGAAAGATTTAGGTGTCCTGTGGCTGCTATCTGGCACAAGTACCTCATTCCTTTCTTTAAAAAAATATCCCACATACATAGTTTCTATTTTAACATTATGTTATAACCTAAAACTATATTTAAGACACTACTTAAGAAAATTAATACAGCATAACTTTCTAACATAACACATATAATATTTATTTTAATATTTGCGAAAAGCCAATCATAAAATAGGCATTTTTCACAAAGGGGAAGTTCACCAACTGCACTGTGCTGAGGTTTATTGCCAGGGCAGGCTGCCCTGGAACATGTTAAAGAAAGGGAAGATTTGAATCCAGCATAATTCACCCCTTGTTAGTCCTAGGGAGAAAAACAACCAAGGTTAGCTTGGTTTATTCACTTTATTTCCTGCACCACACACACCAATCACCCACCTGCTGCCAGAGGCTTTTCCTCAAAGCCAGGCAGGAGCACGCAGCCACAAACCAGCAGTTGCCCAGCTTGCCCTGGTGGAAGTCGTGGGAGCTCATTCCATCCACAAGCAGGTGGGGGTCTTCACAGAGGTCCTGGCAAAGCAAAGCAGAGATTGCTGGAGACTCCACTCCCAAAATGATCACAGCATCCTTCCAGTCAAGAAAAGCAGCAGGAATTGATGCTGCTGGCACCTGAGCTCTGAGCTTCTCCTTGTCAAGCCTCTAAAGGGGGGGATGCTGCCTTAAGATTTTAGCCTTTAAATTTTTCAAATCCTGTGCTACAACAGTGGATAACTCTACACTTCAAATAAAGTGTTAACTACTGTCTTCACACTTTGGTCAGATAAAACAATTCCTCTGGGCCTCTGAACCCAAGGACAGCCTACAGCCTCAGGCCCTGAAAAGTATAAGCAAAAGTGAACTATGGGGGGAGTAAAGTGGGGCAATGTGACTTCATTACCTGAAGCTGTAATTGGGGAATGAACCTCTGATATGCAAATGGACCAAACTCATATCTGCCCAAAGAACTCGTGACCATCATCCATATTGGGTGTAGCCTCTGCAAGGCTCCTGCACTGCCCAAGGCGTGCCTGTTAAAGGCCTTTCATAAATACCCACTTTATTATTTAACTTTGTCTGGCCTCTGTTCTAGGTAGCCACTCCAAGGCATCATCTTCACTGCCATTCCTTGGTCTGACACACTGGAAACCCTCCTTCACCAACAGCCTGGGTGACTGCAGTGACCCCAACCCCTCAGCACCACAGCAGGAGGAGAACACCACTTTGTGAAGCACACTTTTCATTCTCTGGGTCTCATAACTCTCATGGCTCTGGCTCCTGTTAGAATTATTTGTCCCTCCTTTCCTGGCTCCATCTCTATCCACATGCAGATTCCCACCAGAGCATGGCTGGATCTTCCTGGGATGTCTCCCTGCTCCTCCCTGGATTACCCCTTGCACTAAAGGGAGAACTTCTCAGTTTCATGGACCATGGGAAAGCCACAGGGGTGCATTTTGCAGCAGTGATGTGTTTGTCCCCACAAAATCCTTGGCAGAGGTGTCCTGCTGAATGGAGAGGGAACCTCCCACCAACACTTCATCCCTAACTGGTGTGGAACCTGCAGGGCTCAACCCAGTGACTACTCCTGACACTCTCCTGTCAGTCACTGCTCTTCCTGACTGAGAAGATGGCAGAGCAGGCAGTGGCAGGAAGTTCTGCTCTTTCACAGTTTAATAACCCTAAATTTCAACACTGTGGAGATGATCCTATGTCCAAGCATTAGAAATGCAGAATAAATAACTCCATCTCATCTCAAAATAGCAGGAGACCCCAGATTTCCTGCAGTCTGTCCTGTCTGCATCAGCAGCAGAGGAAGAAGCTGTGCTCCTCACCTGTGCATTCTCTCTGCCCTTTGGTAATTAAAGATGATGATCCCAAAACAGCAGGAGTGCAACCCAAGCATGGCTACAGACCACAAGCCTCTCTGATGTGACTCTGACAAGTCAGAGCCAGATGAACTCATTTCCAGAGGAAAGAACCACCTCAGTGCTCAGCTGATGGTTTCAAAACCTGGGATGGTTTAGCTGATGGCACCTGAAATCAGCTCACAGCATGGAATTCATAGAGCTGCAGCCGTTCTCCTTAAGGAAATTATCTTTTTGGCATGAGGCTTTTCTCATTAAATAACAGCTGACATTTTAAATGCCTTTTGGGAAACAAGCAACTGATCATTGCATGACACCGCTCTCCTGTCAGGAATTCTCACATCTCTGCACTTAGAGAAAATTCAAAGCTTATTAAGAGACCTTAACAAAAATCTGAGTAACAAAATGGTGCCCAGGAGGAAAACTGACCACAAGATGCTCATCAGCATCATGGACAGATTCATTCAGCCTCCCTGGATGCTCTGACATGGAATGGCATTTCAGACATGTACATCCACCTAGCTGCAGGGGTGGACATCAGTTGGCCACTTGGCTTTCGTGGTGGTAGCACACATCCCACATCCACGTGGGCCAGATTCAATTTTATATCCCATTTCCTGGCATCTCTGGCATTAATAATTTCTAGTTTGTTTTTCCTTTCAAAATGTGATTTTGTTGGAATAATAAATGAGGGATAAATGGAGCCATTGGGGTTAAAACTGTCCAAACTTTTCTGTCACTAGTGGATGCCAAAACTTTAATTAGTTTTAGAAAGAAATTAAGCACTGCTGTGTATTACAAAGATCTTATTTGGTTTGTTTTGATAAAAATAACCACATTAAGCTGCCATTTTTTAATTGAAGTGTGTCTTGCATCTCACAAAGTCCTCAGAGGAAAAAACAGAGCAGCATGTGCCAACTGCCAAAATTTATGGATGAGATCAGCTCATCCTGAGTGCTGGGGTCCAAAGCAAACAAGGAACAGCAGAGCTCAGAAACAGAACCTCCCTGCTTGCACCAGAGCCACCAAATTCTCCAGGATCCTACCTGATAAACCCTTTCTGATTAAACCACCTACGAGCCCTGGAGTTCAGCGTAGGAAAATGCCACCAATTCTGTTTCTTTTGTCATTAACCCTCTTGTCATTAAAACAGCTTCTGTGGTGACTGTCACTGTGTGGCTCAGATGAGACACAATAACACTGAGGCACAGCCTCGAGCTCATTTCAGCTCTTTACTCTCTTCTGGGCTTTATGATTTTCACCACTTATGCCATATAGTAAGTTCTTAGGAATACTTTTATCTATCGAATCCACAATTCCCACAACACAGGTTAGAAATGTGCTATTTCAATATATTATTCTGCAGTCCTTGTGAGGATCTTTAAGCGTTTTTTGTTGCCCCAAGCACGTAAAAAATAGAAATTAAAAAGAATATATATAAAAAATGTAAAAAAAAATTCTGTAATGCTCCCAGCAGTTAGGATATATAATGTTCCCAATTTAGGATAGTTGAGGATCAAGCCAGTTACTATCAGAGGAATTACAAGGAGGAGACACTGACAGGAGATGTGATCCAGGCACTTCAGGAGTCCCCATCCCTTCTCTCTCTTGCTGCCAAAGCACCCAAGCATGGGGGCTGTGAGTTCCACCAGAACCTCCTCCTTTGCAAACTCAATGGTTTAACCCCAATCCTTTTTCTCAGGATCATCTTGCATCATCTGTGCTGTGAAGGAGAGAAATATCTGCCCATTTCCAAGGAAACGTTTAAAGGCAGTTACAGGATCCTACTGCACACCATTAATGCCTGGCTATCTCTGATACAGCACCACAATAAAAGCAGTTGTTGCAGTATTTGTGCCTGCAGGGAGCATCCCAAATGCAGAGCTCTCACACATGTACCCAATGAAATAAACACCATCTGCAGAGCCCTAATTGGGCTGGGCACAGTCTGGAAGTGAGGTTGGAGGTTTCAGGGCCTCGTGGTTCTGCTGAAAGCCCCGATGCCCTCATTGTCCTGTCAGGCTTTCATTTGCATGACAGAAGTCTGGTTGTGTCATCTCCCATCCTTGCTGTGTAGTTGAAATATCTGACATTCAGACACTGATGTGAGGAATAAAGTGGCTCACAAACCCCTTTTTCCTGATTTTAAATGGTCCCTTCATTTGTAACAGAGCAACCTGGTCAACTGGCTTGCAATTCTATCCCAGTCTGGATCCTACAGAATTCCCATACCTGCCTTCCTAGCCCCTCATCCAAGCAGTAATGAAAATTCTGATGGGGAAGATTCCTGTAGGACTCCAGCAACACAACTTGAGAGTACTCCAAGTGATTTATTTCAGCACCAGCTGTGCATCCCCATGAAGGAGTTCTGCAAAACAATGTGAACCATGGGAGACAAGATGCCCATTTCACTGGAGCCATGGAATGATTTGTGTGTTGTTCTGCCACAATTCCCTAAAATCTAAAAAAAAAAAAATTAAAAAAGAAAGGATGAGTTTTATTTGAGACCAGATGCACCACTGAAAGTATAGCAGGTAACTGATTGTGCACTGATATATGCATTGACTCTTGGAGTAATTTAGCTAAAGGAGAAAATTCCCCTTAGCTCTGAACATGCATCTCCTGGTGTGAGTATTACCAATATTCATGAATGAAAAGTTATGCAGTATTGGTTAGAAATAGAGAGAAAGACATTTGGAGGGGTTAATTATTTAGCTGTGTGTCTTCACAGGTGTTAGCTGAAGCTGCATTGTAAAAAATATTATTTCTTGGATGATGTCAGATGTCCAAGAAAAGGGAAAGATGTTTTTTTTTAACAGATTAGGGTCTGTCAACTATCTCAGAGACAGACCCTAATTATTCTGAGATTATAAAAAGTCTATATAACAGAGATTATATAGAGATTCAGTCAAGGCAAGAAGACAGAAGAGCAGTAATTGTTTGCAACTAAGATTTTCAAAGGTTTCTGTAGTATTTAGAGCTTCCTTTCTCCAGTACCCTTTAAAGAACCCAGCCCTAGCATGACAAATAATCCACCTTTGTTTGCACACGAGGCCTCTGGAGGCAGGCACTATCAGACTGATCTACTTAAGCGCAGTCACCATTCTCTTAAACTCTTTAAAGCAGGTTATTTCTGTCAGAGCTGAGAATTGTTTCCATTTTCTTCCCTTCTCCCACCCTCACATCATCCTGAGACAACTCCTGTAGAGGCAGTGTAGGGAGCAGGGGCAAAGGCAATTCCTTCTGAACATGGATGGAAATATTCAGCCTTGGCTGCAGCTGACACTGAACCAACCTCATCTAAAGGAAGGCAGCAAAGACAGCACCCTGTGGTCATGGAGCTGAAGAGGTAAATGGGGTTGTCCATCCTGTAATAAACCCCATCTGTGCTGGCATGGTCACAGCAGCCCTCCCCAGAGCAGGCTGTGTGCCAAAGCATTTGCAGTTAGCCCCAAGAAGCAAAAGGACCAAGCCTAACTGCACTGGATACTCCAGTGCGTGCAAAAAGACTTTTAAATCTTGTTGTGGCTGAAAAAAATCTGCCTGTGGAGTGGAAAAAGAGAAGTGACCCCACAGGAGGCAGTTCTCAGAGAAATCTCCATCCAAAAAAACCCAGGGTCAGATGTGACCCGACTGAAACAGCCCTTGCTGAGATCAGGAGGGGACTTTGGGCAGTGCTGTTACACCCTGCAAACCCCCAAAAGGCTGGTTTGGCCCCTGGTTTCTGTCTCTACACCCTGAGCTCAGGAATGTGCAATTCCTCTGAAAACTCTGTGCCCGTCATCCAGCAGCACCAGTTCCTGAAAGTGAGATAATGCCCAGTGCTGCTTCAAGAGAAACTGAGCAGCCCAGGAGCAGGGGGAAGGGCATGCCAGAGCTCCAGCCTTGTGTGAAAGAAAACTCAGCTATTTGGGGATTGAGAAATGCTTCTTCCCCCTCCTCCCTCTCTGCTAAATCCTGTTACAAAACCAAATGCATCACAGACATTTTTATAGTGTTCTTTTTTCCCTTTTCCAGTTTGGGGCTAGTGGTGACTAATACTCAGTCCATGGGTTTCAGCCTTGCCCTGCCTGTGGGACACGTGTGTTTGGGGAGGATCTGAATCAATGTTTTGGAAGAAAAACCCCCCAAAATTGGAATTGGGCAACATGGTGTGTATCTTGGCTGCCTGTGGGTTTCACCTGACCCCTGGAGCAGCACAGCTGCTCTCTCCACAATGCTGACAGGGCTGGGCAGGGCTCAGTGATGGGCCCTGGGGCTGACCTTTTCCTGAACCTCCTAACAAAGCTTTTGCTGAAGCTCTGCCAGTCCTCTGCCACTGCAGCCCAGAAATCCCTCCAGACTCCAGTGAAAGACTTTCTGCTCTCCCAGAGCCCTCAGACAAGGACAAACCATCTCAAATCACCTCTTGTTGCACTATTTGAGTTTGTGCTGCTAGAAAACTCCAGCACATCAGTAACACCTCTAGAGAAAAGCTGCCTTGTTTGAGAACACTTTGATTTTCACTGAATTTACCAGAACACAGCCTTTGCCTCCTGCCTTTTCCCCTTGGACCTATTCCCTTCTCTACACTGGTACCACAATTTGTGTGACTTTTCCTCATCAGCAGCAGTCAGAGATGCCATTCTTAGGACAGGATTCACTTCAGGCAACATCAGATTCTCTCAGCCAGATGTCCAAACTCCCCTGGAAGCAGAGCTCAGGTCCTTTCAAAGGGCAGTGCACAGACAGGTTACCCTGCCACTGCCATGGTGCTGTGACACTGGAGAGAGCCCCGTGTCTCTACTGATCATATAAACCAATAGTTCAGAGCAATTCCAACCCCTATGAGACTTGATTTGCAATTATTCCAAAGCTACAACAACTGTGACATAATGGGGGGGGGGGGGATTTAATCAAAGTCCCAATTTAATTAGTTAAAAATGTATATGTGTAAACTCCCTGGAAAAAGTGATAATTTTCCATCCTAAAGGGACCATTTTAGGATCACTAATTTGAAGTTTTCCTGCAAAATGCTTTTACAAGGATTTACTCTGATTTTGAGGTGTTGATGCTCCATGAAAAAACAGGTAGATGTAGTAGTAACATTTAAAAGAAAATCTGAATGTAGCCATGCACCAAAGCAGGGGAAATGTTTTTGTATTAAATGCAATTAAAGAGGATGGTCAGGGACAAAGCCAGTCCTTGGAGCAACTCCCTGACATCATTTCCTAAACACCCTAACGTGGCTGAGGTCAGACATGGGCTGTGAGGCCACTCATCAGACTCAAAGGCCACCCACTGTTCAGCTCCAGCTTTTTATTGCTTCCTCAAAACATGTTTGTCCATCAAATTCTTGGATGACTTTCCTCAGATGGGGAATAAAAACAATAAGAAAAGGAGGTTGGAAAAAGTCACACACATTTTTTCACAGCACTGACATATTCAGCACTGGAGCAGTGTGGAATAAACTATTCCCAGGTCAGTACTCCTGACTGTCCAGCTCTGCCTGGGGAGGAAAATATTTGTTTGCCTGATAAAGAACATCATTTTGGCTCAGAGGCCATGATCTTGTCCAGTCTGACCTTCTGCTGTGTCTCAGGGGGCTGGCAACTGATGCAGATGGAATTCTCCATCACTGCCTTTTCTGAGGAAGGGAATTTGCTGTTTACGAAAGAGTATCAGGCAGATTTCAGCAAAGTCACATTTATTTTTTTATTACGTTGAGCGTTCTGTGGCAAAACTAAAGTCAAGTTATCTAAACATTGTCTGGAGTGAAAATTCAGATTAATCTGAGAGATGATTTGTTTTTCCTGAAAGGAGATATTTCTCCCTTACCCAATGGCAATGCAGACTACAAAGATTAAAAAGCATAAGTCTAAACACCACATAAAAGAGCATAAACCCCTATAGCAACAAGTTCCTCCTTTCCACATCCCTTTTCCAGTAGGGTTTGTTTCAGCCTAGATTCCACTATCTACCATTTATCTCAGACACTTAAGGATAAAAATCCTTTATCCTCTTCTCCCAGACTCCTCATCTTTTTCAGACTGCACCTTGAGGTGCTCTCCCCCTTATTTGCTCCAAGCAAAA